>NW_019103966.1:10110-208115 GCF_001856785.1 Myzus persicae
TTTGTCTATCACAAAAAATTATAAAAACTGATTTAAAAATTCTAATGTATCAAAAAATATAACAAAATGTTAATTGAGAAATAATGAGAGTTGACGGTATGAGGAGTTATTGTGAGGTTATCAGTATTTATTTATTCATTAGTTTTGACTTAAAATATGGTTTAGTGTATTAAAATTATATTGTCTTAGAATTCCCAATATGTTTTCTTCTCACTTCTTTCCACATTGCAATTAATCTATTTTTTCCAACATATTTACTAAGACCAAAACCAAAATATAAATATTATTATACTTGAATTTTTTGTATACTTTTTCAAAATGTATGCTATTTACAATTTGAAAAACAATATTATTTTAATTCAAACATTAAACTATTTAAGTCGAAAATAGCTTAAACGTAAAAGAGCCCTTAAACCTCATTCACTTTAATTTTTTGTATCCATAATAACTTTCATTCAATTAACACATTATTTTATTGTACTAAGGGAAAGTCGATAGAGCTCTGATCATATCTTTTCACATTTTTTACTGATATTGCAGACTGCAGTCTTTAATATTTGTTTTTAATGTACATTTTTTAAAAAAAATTTTTATTTTGATTCTTAAAATTCATTTGCCTGCGGGCGCCCATGCACCCCTTCCCATTTTTATTTTTAAATTTAATTCTGTCATATTTTTTTATAATTTTTTTTATTTTGATTCTTAAAATTAATTTGCCTGCGAGGGCCCAAGTGCCCCTTTCAATATTTTTTTCAATCATTTAACTCTAGTTCAATTTTTTGAAAACATTTTTTAAATTTTGATAGCAAGTTAGTTAATTATAAAAATGCATTGTTTCATTATCTAACACATTATTTTATTGTACTAAGGGAAAGACGATAGAGCTCTGATCACATCTTTTCACATTTTTTACTGATATTGCAGACTGCAGTCTTTAATATTTGTTTTTAATGTACATTTTTTAAAAAAATTTTTTATTTTGATTCTTAAAATTCATTTCCCCGCGGGCGCCCATGCACCCCTTCCCATTTTTATTTTTAAATTTATATCCTATATCATATTTTTTATAATTTTTTTTATTTTAATTCTTACAATTCATTTGCCCTTCCCTAAACAGAATTTTCCCAATCATCAAGGATAAAAAGCTAATTCCTGACACGCAATTTGGATTTAGAGAACATCACTCAACCATCCACCAAATACACCGTCTAGCCGATACCATTGCCTGTTCTCTGGAAAAGAAACTTTACACTTCTGCAGTATTTCTCGATGTGGCGCAGGCCTTTGACAAGGTCTGGCACCCAGGCCTTCTTTACAAGCTAAAATCATTCCTACCCCCTTCATATTACCTTTTCTTCAAATCATACCTCAATGAACGCCACTTCCTTGTCAAGTCAGGAACCGAATACTCCAGCATATCCCCAATACTAGCCGGCGTTCCTCAAGGTGCAGTCCTCCGAAACGAAACCTCCAAAGTCCCTTATCACCTTCCCTGGCTTTTGAGGTTCAATCCACCTACGGACGCGACTTTTATAATTCTAACGCCTCAGCTCCTTGGACCGAATGCCACTTTCAGCCAACTCGGGGGGTTTGGGGGTCGCCCCCTTCGACGCTCGGAGAGCTAGTCTTAATGTATAAAATTGAAAATTGAAACCTTTGACGCTATTGTTCTCGGAAACTACTCAATCTTCATTTTTTTCAATGGACGATTATACTATGGAGCATTCGTCTAAGTTAATTACAATTGAGTTATCTATTAATTAAAATAAACGTGTTAATTGTATTAACATTTTATTTTGAAATATTCGGATTTTTTTTTAATGTGTAGCCGAAAAATGTCCTCAGATTGGGCATGAATAAGTAATTAATGACAGTAGCTGTTGCTTGTATATTAGGATTTAACTTTTTTTATGAATGACTGATTTTTTGGAAAAATCGATGGGTGTTTGTATGCTAGTTGTAGTTTTGTTGATAAGTGTAGTCTCCAGGTGAGCCTCTAATCAAGTATTCAAGTGTGACTAAGAGGTATTTGATTGACAGTTTACAAGTTTCAAGGTATGGGCACATGGTTGAATTTTAGTGGTAGTGGTGTCGGTGTGAAGTAACGACGAGGGCTAAAAATGATTGCTATACTTTTTGATGCGTTTATTCGTATCTTCCAGTTTTTACACCATGCTTATAATACATTACTAAGTGGCTTTGTAGGTTATGAGTCAAAGCTTTTATAAAACGGGATGTACTATAAATAGTCGTATAGTCTTACTAAGTGGCTTTGTAGGTTATGAGTCAAAGCTTTTATAAAACGGGATGTACTATAAATAGTCGTATAGTCTTACTAAGTGGCTTTGTAGGTTATGAGTCAAAGCTTTTATAAAACGGGATGTACTATAAATAGTCGTATAGTCTGACTAAGTGGCTTTGTAGGTTATGAGTCAAAGCTTTTATAAAACGGGATGTACTATAAATAGTCGTATAGTCTGCAAAAAGGACAATATTGGTAGTACCAACCAACCAATTTGGTACATGGTGTCTGTGGTATATCAGGTATATAAATGTGAAATGGATAGGAGCCAGCTTGGTGCCTTGGGGTAAGCCGGCAGTAAATAGTAATAGACTGGAGGTCAGAGAAATTAGGTATCATTTATTTTTACTGAAAATTGTCTGTTCAAAAGAAAGGATATAATAATATAAAATAAGTATTTTGATGTATTTATACTTTTTAAGTTTGTACATAAGATTTGTTAGCTATACTTTGTAGAACGCCTTAGAGATATCAATGAAAACGGCACCAGTAGGACAATGCTTTTCAAAAGAAGTGCTGATATGTTCCGTTATACAAAACAGTGGAACTTTTGAATGATTCGATCTAAACTCAAATTGAAATTTAGGAATAGCGCCTAAGCTATTTAAATTATCTTGTACTTTTAAACATTTCGATTGTATAAGTAGGTTTTATCTCAAATCATAAAGAAAACTTTCTAATAAAATTGACGATTTAAGAGTCTCTTTGGTAATTGCAATTTTTTCAACCGAATACACACAGAATCTGTTAAGAGTCCAATAAAACACCTACAAAACAATTTGTAAGATAATATTTGGGAGTGTTAACCGTTGGGACTGAAGACTAAAATTTGAAGTTTGAAAACATTATGCTGTTATCTGTAACACAACAGTTATGGAAACCATAAAATATGTATTTCTACTTTAGTTTGAACAAAGATTTTTTTATTGTCGAGTAACGCGGTTTAAAAACTTCTGAAAATAATTCCAACTTGGTAACTGAACATAGGAACACTCAATACTAAATAAACAGTAAGTGAAACTGTCAACTATTACTCATTATTCATTAGTAATATATTATTGATCCGGAAACAAGAGATTACTCATACTTCACACACTACGAGAAAATCTTAATTCTGGATAAAATAATATTCATATTTCTTAAAAATAATTAAATTTCTAAAAAATTCGCATTTCTTTATTAGAATGATAATTAATGGAAAAATAGGATTACAAATGTGGCTATATGTTTCGATGACTATTTGGCAGGGTTCTATAGGAAAGACATTTTTGTAGTTTAGAAAGAGGGACATAATATATGTTTGACGACTTCTAAAATTGTACAGAATAAAATATTTATATGTTCTTAATTTTTTAAACCCATAATTAACTTTAATTTTAAGTCTTTTTGGTATCATATTTTTGATAGAATATATAATAAAATATACAGGTTGATTTTTTAAGAATGCTAGCCCCCATTTTTCTCTTTAACAGTATATTTATTGAAATTCTGATTTTGAGAATTTGTAAAATGACCTACAGACTATTATTTCAAATTTCTGATATTGTTTTAATTACTTAAGGAGTATCCTGTGCAACATCAAAATTCCCCAAAAAAATATTAAATTAATAATTAAAAATGAAAAAGGGAGTTACTTATGTAAAAAAAAAGTTAGTATTGTCACAGTAACATATCCTTAAGTGGTTCAAAAAATTTGTTATAAAGTGTATTTAAAATAAGAATTTCAATATATGCATAATTTAAGCATAAAAATAGGACGGACATGCTTATAAAATCACCCTATACATCATTATTCATTATATTTAGTGATTAAAAGGATCCAAATTAATATACTCATCACTAGCTTTAAAATAAAAAAATAGAAAAAACTTATGTTGTTAACTAGATAATATTCTTATTTCTAAATTTGGTAGTAGATCAATTCACTCTAAAATTAAATATAACAGTTACAATAAATTATTCAGAAAGTACAATTTGCAATGTTATGAGTTTGTAAGGAGACAACTCATGCGGGGTGTCATCTTCTTGATGTATTTAAACAATTGACTAGTAGGTATTAGGTTAAGTATTGGAAGGTTAGATTACTAATCTAGGCTATACTCATTGTCTTTACTCAGAATCTTAGGTCGAATTTGATATATTTTATGACCTAAATTCAGACATTTAGGAAGTTTGGGTAGACTTTTACTATAGAAATGAAAGGTACATGAAGTATCAAATCGATTGATTTGAAATCTCATATGTAATTTAATACAAAAATTACAAAATCTGCAGTTATTTTGTTATTATTCAAAAACTAAAAATCATAGAAATTAAATATTAATTCAAACTTGAATGAAATTATTGAACATTTGTTAGCATAAGTATATTAAAAATGTTTTGCGTAACTTCAGTTGACAATGGTTACCATTAATGTTTAATTTACTTGACTAATTAATAGATTAAAACAAATTGATTTTCTGTACTGTATATTTAAATTAAATTATACTCTTAACAATTTAGTTCAATTAAGTTGTAACAATTTATTTATCAAACACAATGATAACAAATTAATTTAGCATCATTGTTTATTTTAAAATAAGCAAAATATAGTAGAAAAGTTATAATTAATGTAAAAATAAAATGAGTTTACTCTTATTTAACATAATATAATAACTGTTACTTATGGCTAGGAAAGAAACCTTGGAATTGGGTTGTATTATTTGGTTGAGTGTTTGTTCCGAATAATGAGTTTGATCCAAAATTTGATTGCACACTACTTGCATCTGTAAATATTTTACAATTCAAAAAAATTAAATTTTTACTTTTTTTAAGCTATTGTTTTTAAAACATGTCTTTCAAAACTGTTGAATAATAAACAATGAACATTAAAACAACAAGAATTTAAAGTCTTAAATTAATAGCAGGGAGTATATATTTTAGTGAACTAACCGATTTTTTTTTACATTAAATGTTTAGAACTGTTTAAGAATTATTCCAAAATTCAATATTTGTATTTTAAACATTATTAATTTTAAGAAATTAATTTGATTTTAAATACGAAATAGTCGAACAAAAAAAAAAAAAATAGTCATACAATAAGATTAAGACATTTTCAGATGGTTGGCGTTAAAATTATCACAAATAAATTACTAACAGATAATTCACATTAATCTGTACAAACCTTGATTATGAAGAACACCAGACTGATCTAATCCAAATGTTCCTAAGTTTAGAGCAGCTGAAGCTGTTATATCTAATAAAATACAAATTTCATAGTAAAATAGGCATAAGAAATCAAATGTTAAAATATTAGTATTATTTACTTACTTAATCCTAAAAATGGATTAGGACCAGTAGTATCTGGACGAGATGAAAAGAAACTAGACGAACTTGGATTTTGATTCAATTGAAAAATATTTGTGTGATCATTTAAAATGTCTCTCCGGAAAGACAAATGCCTTGCTTTTAACACTTGAACTTCATTGTGTATACCGTGCAAATGACCAGCTAATGCAATTACATTCTTGTAATACATTTCCCCGATTCTTCTCAACTCTAAAATAAAAAATTTAGTTTTAAAAACAATTAATAGCCTTTTTTAAAGAAAATTATGCATACCATCTACCGTGACATTGTTATTATAAGGCAGTGTTGCTAAATATTGTTGAGTATTTTCAATTTCATTTTTTAATATGTTTCCTTTCTCTTGTAATGATTTGATAAGCTCAGCAAAGTATTTGATATTAGACTCCATATCTGTTTGGACCATTGCTGGATGGTCATGATTACGTTGAGCAATTTCAAAATCTTGTAAACACTATGTATAAGTAATTACAATAAATAAAAATCACCTATTAGTTTTAAATAAGTATAGTCTAAATTATTTGTATACCTTATTAGTTTCATATTTTAACTTTTCAACAGATGTTTTTTGTTTATCTAAATTATGTTCTATAAACTGTAAATTTTTTTGACATAATGTTATATCTCCAGCGACTTCATTTGAACCTTTAGATGACATTCGTGCCAATTCAGTGCTCATTGTTTTTTGTTGCTTAAGAAAATCTCTGAAAAGGTTAAAATTAAAATACTTGATTAGGCATATCTTAACATAATATTAAATATTTGATGGTGTTGATGGTATATAAACACATCTCATCTAACATTGATATACATTTTTGCACTCATTAATATCAAACCTACAGCTATGAAAATTTAAACAAACTTCCACAAACCATATAAAAATTATATCTTTAATTAATTGTTGTGTAACTAAGTATAGATACATAATACATTAACAGATATTATTTAAAAATCAACAGAATGATTGGTTTTAAATAATTATTTAAAACCATTAATTTTTTAAAATATAATACTTGCTTTAAATTATTGACTAATTGTAAAATTTCATTAGGCACAGGCATTTCAAGAGCAGGCACAGCTTTATTTTGTGCTAAATATTTCATAAACAAAAACAAAGATTAATTGAAGTTAATAATGTGTTATTTTAGTTAACAAATTTTAAATTTAGAATGTACCTTGATTTAAATTGGAAGTTGTATCTAGGCCACCAAGACCACGAGAAACTAAAAAATGATTAAATTAAATTTTTTCATTAAAAATCAGTGAAACATTTCATAAGTTTTTTTCTTATCACTTCAGTGGCATAATTTGAGGGTTGGCAAGGTGGGAATTTTTCCCTATTTAATTTAAAGAACAGCCAATTGTAGGTGAAAAAACAACAATATTGTGTAGATCCAAGAAAATAATTGTTATAATAGTAATTAATATTTATAGTTTTAAGTTTGAAATCGCTGGTCTTCTGATACAATACAAATTCTAAAAATAAAACAATTACTATTTAATTTAATCCACAATTTCTAAAACACTTCTATTTAAAAATAAGTGGAAGGTATTTAAAATGTTTTAGAAATTGTGTTTCAGGATCCTTCTAGAAAAATCTTAAATTATGCCACTGAGGATTCAGGTAGGTACTACAATTATTTGGCTAACTTCATATTTTTTGTTATAAAATGAAACTTTTCTTGTTTCAAACATAATATTAATATATATAAATAAATAAAATGTGGATTGTATTAAGATATATATTTAGACGGTTTTCTTTTTTAGTTTTTTGGGCTGGTCCACTATACTACCTGAATAAAATCTAAATAAAAAAGTTTATTTATTGTACTAAGTGTATTTATTATATTAAGTTAATTTATAACTTACCAGGAGTGGCGGAAGTTGTTACATTAGTAGTTGTTCCTAATGTCAATTGTGTACCAGAAAGAGTTGCAGTAGGTTTGGCATTCAACGCTGAAGTTCCAAGTGAAAACGGAGAAGCAGTTGTAGCAGCTGTAGTTGCAGTTGAGCCAAAAGAAAGATTTAATGGAACATTTGACGCTGCATTGTTACCAAGCGAAAATCCTAAATAGTTTTATATAAAATTATTTTCTTTTTCTTTTATAATGATCAGTTCAAAAAATTACCTGGTTTAGTTGTAGTTGCTGCTAATGTAGAGTTAGCTCCAAATGATAATGAAGTTGAAGGAGTACCTACATTACCAAATGAAGAAAATGGTGTGTTGGTAGTTGGCTTATTATTAGCAGCCCCTAAGTTACCAAAATTAGTTGTGGTTGATGGTGTTGATGATGACGGCCAACCTCCCAAAGATGTTCCAAAGCCAAATTGAGGGCTGTTGAAAATTAGTTGGATTATTTATTTTTAATTTATATGAGGACGTCACACTCGCATGTGTTGTCTCCGACTTACACACGCACACAAAACATTGCAAAAATATGAAGGTATTTTTGATCAACTTTTAATAAAAATAATTAAAGCCTTATCAACATTGAAATAATTGAGTGTTATTAATTAATTAATAAATATATACATTTTTTGATTTAAAAGTGCATGAAACCTATGGTAAATTATTATTTATAGGTAATGTGTTCGCGTTTGTCCCTATATTTAAAAATAGTATAAATAAATCAAATAAACATGCTTACGTTGCTGCATTTCCTGCGTTATTCGCCGGAGTAGAACCACTTAAATTAAACATAGACATGACGTATTTCAAATTATAGTTTTAAGTTAAAATTAATCCTTTAAATTTTGATAACAAGCTACTTAATATCAAAAATTATTACTCGCGCAAATGCGGGACTGTTATAGTGTTATTACGAAACAAAATTGTAAATATTAAATAGTAAATTTCATAACGGACGTGACAACGGCATTGACTATAGAGTAATATACTAATATTACATTACTCTATCACTCTATTGACCACGGTAAACTTATCAATAATTATCATACCGTGTGGTTGCTAAATTCATAATACCACAAACAAGATTTGCATGGTGAGGATCTCGTCCTATTTGTTCATACACCAGCTCGTTACTCACTTCAGCAACTACTACAATGATAACGATTATTCGTGAACACAATAATAAATTACATTGATAATATAGGTATTTTCGTGTTAAATATTTTTAGTGTTGTGATATTTTTTTCCTTTTTTTTTTTATTGTTATTAGTTGTTACAAATTTGCTGCGAAACGCTTGTAATTAATTTGCATCGATTTGCTTATTGGAAGCTGAGCAATCATGATTTTTACTATTCGATTGGTCAGTTGAGTTGACTGAACACACTAATTCGTAGTTCACACATTTTTTATACAGGAAAAGTAAGTGAAGACCTCATATTATGCTTACGACTTGATTATTTTTTATGCGTATCAATAATATTGTAGTCAACGAAATCATTGTTCTTGTCATTATTATACTTTTCCAACCACATTTACTTATAAATGCCCAGTACTTAAAATTAGAATGCTGTCTTCAATATACCACAGTGTGTTATTTAATGCTTTTATATTTTTCTTTAATTTATTCAAATCAAATTTAAAATCTTTGAGTTCACTTTATCTGTTCATATTTATTGTAAATAAAAAATAGTATATTTATAGTTGCACTTTTTACTTTTATTTTATTTTGTACGGACTTATAAATCTTGGTACCTGGGTAGGTTTTGTATAATTCTTATTTTTTTTTTCTATAAAAAGAATATTTTGTAATATTGTTGATTAAAAATCAAAATCAAAACAAATTTGAATTAAAAAATATATTGGTAGGTATAGACTTTAGATAATCACCTAAACATTGTTCTATTAATCTTAAGATTGTTGAAACATTTTAGTATCAACTATATCTAACTATAGGTGATTAATAGTTTTTGAGTGGTACTATATATTCTATTAGTTACACACTTTAGGCATACCGATTTATTATTACTTAATAATTACCAATGTTTTAAAATTATCAAATATTTAACTTAATTTCACTGGTTCAGTGTTATGTTTTTGTCTATGCTAATATTGACTTCATTATTATGTAGGTAGTTAAATTGTAGTAATTAAGTAAATTAAAAAATACTAAATACCTATTAATCATTAATTTTTTCTGAATTTTCTCATGCATATATTCAGTATATAATTTCATTTACCACTGACAGAATATGCTGTAAAGTATTAAATTATTCTTGTTACTTTGTTTGGACTTTATTTATTTACTTTGGCGATTCATTAATGAAAATAAGTATGTTAATCAGCCGAACGTTGTAATCTAATAAAATGTTTAGAACTACTCAACTACATCATTACAATGAGCAAATGATCAATATTCTTAAATTGAAGTTTCTAGAAGAATATTTCATCTAACTGACATAGTTATTATTTATAAGAAATTAATAGAATTTATAAAACATTTTGAAAAAAAGCTCATTTTAATAAATTATTAATTTTTCTTAATATTTTTATACTAACATAAGAAGTCAATTTGGTACATTACTTCACTTACCTAATCATTAAATTTGTATAAATTATTTAATATTGGTTTAATATTTAATATTTACATTAAATATGTTACATGAATATTGTCAAAATACTATTCTGTTTTTGAATATTAAATTGTAACTATAAGTTGCCATTTATAAAGCTCTTTAATTCCAAAAACTCACAATACCGAATAAAAAGAAATTTTAAGTAATTTTAAGTCAAAAAAAATGTCCCAATATTGAAATAATTATTCTGTTATATATATTATGCTGGATAATATGTATCGAGTTCTGTTTTTTATTTTAAATTTAGTTGTTTATATATTCGTATTTGGTGTTTTGGTAGGATACATTTAATTATTTTGACATTGGGTTAAAATCTACATGACAAAAAATGGACAGTCAGTTTATTACCTTCAATAATTTAAACTCTGATTTAAACAGCAGAGTACCCTTCTATCATAATGATAGAATGAGTTTGGTGATTATAAAATGTTAGGGACTGTGTGGTAACTAGATATCCAATGAGTTTTCTATATGTTTTATATTTGATAGAATTTATTACCTAATTAAAAATATAGGTTAAATTGTATTTCATAGTTTGGTAAGATAATTTTTTCATGATTTTAAAGTATGACCTATAAAACAGGTATGAGTTGTAAAAAATTTGCTTTAGTGCTTAATTTGTTCAACTTTGCAACCATCTATTCAAATATAGTAAA
The DNA here is from genome assembly GCF_001856785.1 of Myzus persicae. Lineage (NCBI taxonomy): Eukaryota > Metazoa > Arthropoda > Insecta > Hemiptera > Aphididae > Myzus > Myzus persicae. Next base: position 20,957 of record NW_019103966.1, read on the forward strand.
GTTATTCCTTAAAGTTATGTATCATATTTAATAAATTACATACAAGATGTCTGCATTCACAGCTGTGTTAATAAACATTATGGATTTTTACACTGGGACCTAATTTTTAATGACATATTTTGTATATATTTAAAAAAAAAATATTTTTTACAGTGACAACCATAAACAATTTTTAATTGTCTGTACTACTTGTGTTAATTTTGTGATGCAGTTTAGCTTAATTACTTAATAATATTACTCAATTTTGTTTATTTTGTTTTTAAATTCATTGCAGCATAAAGTTGAGTTTAAAATTATAATCCAATCTGTTCCTGTTTGTATTTATAAGGGCTGCCAAATATTTTTGTGAAAATAGTCTGTTTAAATTATGTGTGTAAGCGTAGTACCACTTTATTGCAATTTACACAATTATAAACATATCATTTTATGAAATATTTGTCATTGTTATTTAGTAAATTTTATATTTTATATTTTAGTGTTTTAAATTTACAACATGAAGTCTACAGCTAAACCAGATTATGATAGAAGATACCAAGAAGATCTTGAAAAAGCCCAAGCGCTAAGTTTAGAAACCTTGGCTCTTGAAGAGTTTAGAAACCAAAAGTTGAAATCTGAGTCTTTGACATGTAATGAAAAAACCGTTGTATCGACATCTGCAATTCAGACACGTTCTATGTCTCTTATAGGTTTGTATGCCAATCATAATTATTTTAATTATATTTCTAATTAAAAATGTTTAAGAAGAATATTTTGCTTAAAATGTTAAAAAATTGTAGCAAAAAAACTACTGGTTATTGTGAAATACATCTATTTTAGTTTAATAAGTTTCGAGTTATCATAGTAATTATTATTATTAATAATGATATTCTATTTGGTATATTATATTAAACAGATTAGTCATTAATTTTAATAAGCTATTAATTTTATAACTAACTGTTAAGACTATAAAACATTTAAAAATAAATACCAGCTGAGATAAAAAAACAATAATATCTATACTTTTCATTAATATTTTTTGTAAGCTATCTTTCTTAATGATACATTGAATATTAATTTTTATTTGATTTTGCATTTTAATTTATTTTATTTTTAGAAAAAACAGTGAACTGTAATGACTTATCTAGATCACGGCCCAGACCGGGCTCATTTAATACAGGTACCCACATTGCTATGGCTCAATCATTTTATATTTATGGCAGTTATTAAAGTGTAATTAATTAAAATTTTTTTATTTTTTAGGTGAACCATTATTACCACGTATAAAACCACCACCACGCCGTAATACTACAGTCATTCCAAAAAGTGGTACTAATGATTCAATCAAAGATTTATTTAGCCTTGACTCACCACCAATCAATGATCTCATGAACAATTTGGAACCATTTAATTTTTTAGATGGGTAAAATTGATTGAATATTTTTATAGTTATATTTGTGTATTTAATTTGAATATGATGAATATGATATGAAAAATATTTTAGTACGGTTTGAGAAATCACAAATTGTCTACACCTCGTTATTCTATGCTATTAAAATTATTAATTAATTTCTGATTACATAATGTTTGGTTTTGAACTTCCTAAACATCTAACTATTATCTTAATTTTTCCAACTAATTTATCTAGATAGAATACTTTTATACATCCTAATGTTAATTGATTTTCTTTTTGTTCCTCACTATTTAATCCTTTGTGTTCAAACAATACAAAAAATGATGAATTATTGGACAGATATTTGAGAATAGCTTGAGGTGTGATAAAGTGGTATGAATCTCGCTGCTACTATGGAATAAACACATTCTGATTTAGTCTAAAATAGTGTAATTATAAACCATAGTGGGTATAAAAGAAATCTGTTTATTGCTGACTAACTCTTTTGTGTTATAGGAATAAAAAGCCTCACACAAGTGATAGTAACTCAACATTCCAGAATCTTAGTGTTACTACAAGCACGCCAAATGTTAGTTCAATCCAAAGTCAATTTAGTGGGTCGCATAATCTTAAACAAAACTTAGATGTATTGTACCAAGGTTATTTCTCTCCAAACAATCTTAGTGGATATCCTACTGGTTACCAAATGACAGTTCCTCCTCAAACCTTATGGCAAGGGCAATCCATCAGTAGCTGGTCTACAAGTAATATTACTCAAACTCAACAATTAACAAGCGGTGCAAATAATATACAAACACAGACTTCACTAGTTGGGACGAAACCAGACATTTTTGTTCCAAGTCTCATAAAAAAACAAAACAACAATAATCTCATTGATTTAAACTTTTTTGATAGTATAGAGAATACTAAGGAAAAATGTTCAAATGTTAGGACCAGTGTTCTTGAAGATTTTGATCCACTTCTTTATGGACAATCACATATAACTTCTTCTCCTGCAGTTGACCAAGGTATATTTATCTAAATATTTCAAATATGATTATATAATTTATTTTACAATTTAAATTTTATAGTAGATATAAACGAGTCATTATATGCCACATATGACCCGTTTGATTACATGTATTCTCCATCAGTCTCTTCTCAATCATCAGACCCAATTTATGCTGCTGTTATAAAGACACCCATCAATTCACCTCCGCCATTACCACCTAGGAGTTCTTTGACTCCAAAAGAATCAAAAGTAAATACTTATCAATGTTTATTTAAATTAAAATAATTGTTTAAATTAAATTTTACATTAAATATATTCTAGGCATGCAAAAGTTTAACATATGAAAATGTTGGTCTAGTAAAACGACCTTCAGTGTTTTATGATCCTGATATGGTAGCATTTCATATGATGGTGAAGGAAGTTAGAAGTGCGTACATTTTATTACTTAATCATTATCAAGCATGTATATAAAAATTTTACATAACAGTAAATAATATTTATACGTTTTCAATTGAAGGAAAATTTATTTATACGGATCCAAGCACAAATGAAGGGATAGTAGTGTGTTCAAAGTTTGAAAACAATCTGCATCAGAACACCAGTACTAAATTTATAGTTCACTGCGAACCAATTAGGAAAACACCAATTATATTTACTTGTGACGGTATGCTTCTTACATTTTTTGTTTTTGCTATTGCATATTTTACCTAGACTATGGATAACTTTATGTTTGTTTTTGGTTAGTTGGGAGTAGTGTTGAACACGTCATATCACATGTGATTTGTGAATTAGATCTAGAAGATGCACATCCTAGTGATTATTTTCTAAAAGTAAAACAGTTTTCGGAATATATGCTGCCAATGAATACTCCGGTCATTAATTTTGAATGTGTTCATGAATGTATTAAACTTGATAAAGATGTTGAACTTGCTCTTTTCCATAAGGATGATGTTGTTCATATTTATGCTAGACAGGTAAATCCTTCAAAACTGTTTATAAAAAATACATTCTTTAAATTATATATTATATTCCTTTTCATTTAGGCTCAAGATGATGTTCGTGATAATAAATTGGAGTTGAGTGATTTGTGTCCCAATGAACCATCTCAACCGATCACACATGATACTTTGAAAATTCTTCTTGGTAAAAACTTAAAACCATCATATTGTAATAAAGTACTATGAATTGACATTTAATTTTATTATTCATCAAATTTTAGATACGCTTGATGGTGAAGTTCTTAAAATTCAAGATCACGCTGTATCTCTTTTTAAAAAGCGAACTAAAACACCTTTACAACCTACTGGAGTTCAACAAGCCGTGAAAGCGTTGATTGCTTTCTTAGGGAATATTGAACCATTGGACATTACTTTGACGTTAAATAACTTTGTTTCTTCGTGTAATGAAATTTCAAATGTCATACAGGTACTTGATATTAAATTATAAACTTATAATTTTTTAAATATATTTTTCACATAACGTACTTATCAATTTCTTTTTAATAGGATGTTTATGGTTCTCGAACTGAAGTAATTTCAGATGATGGCTCAGATTATTCTGTTGTGAGGTTGAAATTCAACGAGACTGAAAAAGTAGATCATATTAGTGATGTGTGCTCAAAAATAAAAGAAAACGTGCAAACATTAATTGAAAATTATTGCAAAGCTTTCAAAGTGGATTTTCAGTTAAATTTTAATTCTTCACAATTATCAGGTATATAGACATCGAACCTGATGGTCTATTAGTGATTCTAAGGTGATGAAAATAATAATTTATTACATTTATATTCCACAGGGTCTAAACTTTCTTCAAAAATACCAGATAATGTTGTAATATATGTGAGCTGCTTGCATCGATTATTTTCTTCATGGAGTCATGATGAATATTTAATCGCCGCTCAAATTTATCACGGTACAAGACCAATTGGTAACACTGTGCTCTCCAAAGCTGTCATAGCCGAACATTCAATTTACAAACGTGTTGTTTTTGAGTCATGGTAAATTTTTGCTATTGAAAAAATATATGCTGTTATATTTTTAGAAATTGTAGCATACTTTGTTTTTAGGTTGGAATTTGATAATATGAGTCTATGTTTGTTACCAAGAGAGAGCCGATTGGTTTTAGTCGTTTATGGCAGAACATTTAACACAGAAGGCCAAGATACGTCGGCTACAGTTTCTCAAACAGAGCTTGGATGGGGTTCCATACAATTTTTCAATGTTGAAGGGTTGGTAATTTAATTAATCATGTAATAAAAACATTAAAATACGTAATTGTTCAATATATTTTAGAGAATTTTCTCAAGGCAAACATTTGTTATCACTTTGGCCTCCTTGTGCCGATAAACGCCTTGGTCCAGCACCAGCACCTGGTACACACCCATATAGTCATTCACACCCGGTTCTTAGTATGTTTATTTACTTCAAAAACTACATTATTACCTATTAGATTTCAATAACATGAATCTTCTTTTGTAGGTATTGAAATTCAAGAGTTTGACTTCAAAATATTGTTTCCTCCAGAGTTTCAAGATAATCACATAATTAGGAGTGAAAGTTATGATTTTACAAGTTTAGATTTAAATACTCAAGAACAGTTATTACATATAATTTATCAAGATACTTTTACTAGGTAATTTTTTTAGATTATTATACATGGATTAAGATTACTATGGTTTATAAATAATAATATTAATAATATATTATGTCATATGATTATCTATAGACCTCTGTCAGAGGATAGGGAAGTTTTGTGGGAAAAGAGATACTATCTGTTATCAAAGCCTATTGCCTTACCTAAGGTATTGTTGGCCGCTCATAGTTGGGACTATGCTTGTTTGGCTGATCTGCATTCAATGCTCAATTCTTGGTCACCTATTGAACCTTTAGATGCATTGCAATTATTCTTACCATGGTTAGTATTAAATAGAGAATAATTAAAAATGTTGACTTATTAAATAATATTTTCTAATTCTGTTCAGCTTCCCTGATAATGGAGTACGCCGTTTAGCTGTCAAGCGAATACGATTACTGAGTAATGATCAACTAATTGATTTTCTTCCTGAACTGGTTCAGGCTATAAAACATGAAACATATGATAATTCTCCGTTGGCTGAGTTTTTATTAGAGAAAGCTCTGTCATCGCCTACTATTGCACACAATCTTTATTGGTTTCTTATTCAGCCACTTCCTGGACAATCGCCGCAGGTTTGTTTAAATGAAAATTCAATTTTTATTTTGTGTACATCGTATTGATAATTGTTTCTGGGAGTTAAACAAATTTAAGTTGTAAATAAAATATATTTGAAAATCAAAATAATATACATTATCATTTTGATAACTTAGAATTCCTATGACATTCATAGTCCTGATGATAAAACAGTGAGCGAGTCACGGTATTATAGAAGATTGCAGTTACTGTTGAGGGCATTGATTGCAACCTGTGGTGAAGCACTTAGAAAGTGTTTTTTGTCCCAGCAGCTTTTAATGAAGGTATAAATAAATTAAAAAACTCATTCTTATGATAAATATTTTAAATATTTTTTCTTCTGTTTGCAGGAACTGTATGATACTGCAGAAAATGTTAAAGTCAGCAAAGAATCTCACAGACTTAAAGTACTGGTTCAAGATTTAACCAATATTGATCAGAGTTTAAAGGATATTCCCACTTGTCTACCACTTAGTCCAAGTATGCAAGTTTGTGGCATACAAATAAAGTCATGTTATTATTTCCCTTCTAATACTTTACCACTGAAAATCAATTTTAATTGCTTGGAACCAAATGTCTCAATTCCGGCTATTTTTAAGGTAAGAATCTTTTCCGATATTAATACAATTATAATTAAATAATATATCAATTTACTGTATACTATTTGCTACTTAATACAGATATAGAATATAATCAGAATAATATGATACCAATTTTGCAAATTTCATAAATAATTAAAATTCACTATATCATATGATTTAATAGAATACTAGATAAAAAGTCCAATATGATAAAAATTGGGTAAAACTACAATTTTTGTTGGACATTGAGTCCAAAAGTACAAATTATTGAAATACACATTTCATTTTTTCATACAATATTCTATTTGATTTTTATTTCTTACATCTATTTAACTACCATTATCAAGTGTAAATAGTCAAAATATAAAAATTTAATGGAAATCCACTAAGTAGATATATCAATCTCATTTTTATTGTGTTTGTATATCTACAGTTTATCTACCATAACATATAGGATTACCTATATGCTGTAGTAAACGTTATCATCACAATTTAGATTTAAATAGCTATCTTATATATTATATTTATATATACATGTATGTTGTTTATTTGTTTCTTTGTCCTCTATGGGCTTAAAAACTATAGAATTGTTTTCAATAAAAGTTATATTTATAGAATCTTTGAAAGGATGTTTATTGCGTATTAATTTTACCCTTATAGGTTGCTATAAGGTGGATTTTTGTTTACTTAAGTGGTTACCATTGGTTAAATTATATATTCTACTAGTGTCAATTTGTAAAAAAATGGCATATTCTAGTCTACAAATATATTTTTAAAAAATTTAAGAAATTTTAAAATCAAATACTTATGAGCACAATTAAAATTTTTACTTTTACATATCTTTGGTGTGTCACATAAAAAACAAATACCAAACTTAATAATATTGGATTAATGTTGGCTTTTAAGCATTATTTGAAACTGTCTTCAATTTTGTGTGTTTTCATCAAAAATATGTTTAGAATTTAATCTTTGTAATTGTGTTTGTATTAGTTATTTCAACTGAAGCAAAATAGAAAAAGATAGACAGATATATACATTCTTAGCCTAGTCAAGTCAGATAACATAGCCAGCTTACTAGTTTCTATTATATATATAAATTCAATTTAACAGATCTAACAATAACATGTATATAATATATATCTATATGGCTATTACCTATTGAATATTGGTTACAATAAAGGTTTAGTTTGAGATTGGTTGATGGTGATATGACTACCTATGGTTAAAAGCTATGCCTACTCTTATAATCTCATATATAAAAATTTAGCCGCTTATGTTTGAGTTTGCGAAACTTGTAAAGTAGTCCCTTTATATGCCATTTGGCTCTTTTTGTTCTACTATATTTAATTATATCAATGTAATATATGTTATCTGATAAATGAATCATAGTAATATTAGTTACTTTTATTTTCTATAGGTAGGTGATGATCTACAACAAGATATGTTAACCATTCAAATTATACGGTTAATGGACAAACTATGGCTAAAAGAAGGGCTGGACCTGAAAATGGTAACATTTGCTTGTGTTCCGACCGGTGAAAAGAGAGGTATTACAATTATTATGATTTTCATGTTCGAAGAATAATTTTTGTGATGTTTTATTATTTTACAATTATTTCTATTATAATTTCAGGTATGATTGAAATGGTCACAAATGCAGAAACTTTAAGAAAAATACAAATTGAATTAGGATTAACTGGTTCATTTAAAGATAGGCCTATAGCCGAATGGTTGGCAAAACACAATCCATCTGCTCTTGAATACGAAAGAGCAGTTGCAAATTTTACGGGTAAAAATCATAATAGTGTAGGGTCATTATTTAAAATGTATTAATTGGTTATTATAATATGTTTTAGCATCATGTGCTGGATATAGTGTTGCTACATATATTCTCGGAATATGCGATCGTCACAACGATAACATAATGATGAAGACTACCGGACATCTGTTTCACATTGATTTCGGAAAATTTTTGGGAGATGCACAAACATTTGGAAACTTTAAAAGGTATTTGTATATACAGTGTGATCACTAAATATTTTGGGCGGATAAACTTGTATTGAAATAAATTTTGGAGGGAACCTAGAAGGTACTGAAATACATATTTTGTGAAATTTTCAAATTTTTAACACTCACAGTACATGTATGAGCTGTACAAAAGGTATGTTTTTTAATGGTAACACTGATTACTAGCATAGGATTAACCGAATTTTTTCAATTCGACTGGACTCATAATACTGAGTCCTAAGTCCAAAATTGAATGAAAGACAGCCATTATTCAATTTAAAAAAAAAATATTTAATTAACCTGTATAATTTATTAATTTTGGGTTCATGCATGAAATTTTTTTTTATTGAATATTATAATTTCTATGCAAAACTCTTCACTCTTTTTAGGATTACTATGTTTTTAATTTTTATAATTAATTTCTGGACATCAATTTATGAATAAAAATGTTAAATATTTAAATACTATGTACATTTTATTGTTTGTGTTTTTTTACTGCTTTCATAGAAATAATAACAATATTCAGTACTACTACTACTACTACTATTATTAATAATAATAAAAATACTCATAATAATAATAATAATCATATTAATAATAACTATAAATCTATAACATTTAATGAAAAAAAATAAAATTACATACATGAACTTAAAATTTATAAATTATGCAGGTTAATCAAACTTTTTTTTTCAAAATTGAATAATGGCAATTATTTATTCAACTTTGAATTTAGGACCAAGTATTATGAGTAAATTCAACTTGATAAAATTGGGTCAATCCAAATCATGAACTAAAAATAGGCATTATCATTAAAAAATACATTTTGTTTTTCGAATGCAGCATTGTAAGTGTTAAAACTTTGAAAATGTCACATAAAATGTATTTCAGTATCTCCTAGGTTCCCCTCGAAATTCATATCTTTACAAGTTCATCTTCCCGAAATATTTAGTGTTCTATTAAATGATTCATTCATGACCACAACGTTGATAATATTTAATATTTATTTAATTTTTTTTTCATAGAGATCGCACCCCATTTGTTTTGACTTCTGACATGGTATATGTGATAAATGGTGGTGATAAACCATCCACAAAGTTTCAACATTTTGTTGATACATGCGTTCAAGCATTCAATATTGTTCGAAAACATGGAAATTTGTTATTGAATTTATTTGGACTGGTAATATATTATAATTTTATTGAGTATTGACAGCAAAAAATTTATAAATATTAAAGCTATAAATTACTATTGTACATTTTATAGATGGCATCATCTGGGATACCCGGTGTTACAATGGATGCTGTAAATTATGTACAAAAAGCTCTTCTCCCAGAATTATCTAATCCAGAAGCAGCTGCTTCTTTTGCTCGCATGATTGAAAATTCAATAAAATCTCGTTTTACTCAGTTTAATTTCTTCTTACATAACTTGGCACAAATGCGATTCAATAATGAACAAAATGGTACTGAATTGTTAAGTTTTGTTCCAAAAGTGTACACGTAAGTAATTTTTATTTTTATTTGGTAAGATTTTGAAAGCTTATATTTGATCAACTGTTATGGTTTGATTATGTGCCATAGGATGGCACAAGAAGGAAAGATTGTTCGTGTGGAAGTCTATGGATGCCAAAAGCGATATGATCCTGAAAAATATTATGTCTATATATTAAAAGTTTTCCGGGAAAATCAAAGGGACCCTTCATATCTGTTTAGGTCCTATAAAGAATTATCGGAATTCCAACAAAAACTACTATTATTATTTCCATTAGCAAAATTTTTAAGGTGAATTTATTTAGTACGATATTGAATATAACATAGTATAATAAATCAATGGTCGTTTATAGTTTATTGAACACTAGTATTCATATGGGACGATCACATATTAAGCAAGTAGCAGAGAAAAGACGTGTGGAAATACAAAATTTTTTGAACACATTATTTCAAATGGCTCCTGAAGTAAGCCATTCGGATTTGGTATACACTTTTTTCCATCCTCTTCTAAGAGACCAGCAAGAAGCCAGTATTGAAGACACTAAACTTAAAGGTAAATTTGCTGATTTTATCATAGTCATTGACAATGTAAAGAAGTTAAAGATTTTGGATAAAGTTTATGATATTATATAACTTAAGTTTATTAAAAAATTAGATTGTTGGAAACAAATTGTCTGATTATATTTTATAGTCTATTAATAATTGTTGTATTACAGAACCAAAGCAACCAGGTTATGTCAGAGAAAATCGTATATTAGGCCAATTAAAATTGACATTACATTATCAACGAGGAGCATTTATGGTGAGTTATATAATATTATTTTTTTTATTAAAAATTTAAATAATCTTACAAAAACTGTTTTAGTTGAATGATTTTTGTTTTTGACATAATGTAATACAAATTGTTGTACATATAAAGTTATTTTGTGTAACAATGGTAAATTATTTCTTCCGGAAAATCCCAATTTGGCATATCATCAGTGCCGTATTTCCCAGTAAACAATATAAGCTAGTGCTTAGGGCGGCAAATAATTTTTAATATTACATTTTTACTATATGTAACTAGAACTAAAATAAAATGAAACTAATTATAAAATATTTTTAGACCAACGGGATTGTGGTAATATTTATATTTTGTGTTTTCCAATTTAATAATCGTAGAGTTGTATGTTTTTATTTTTCATCATTAAAATTTTAAGTAAAAAATAAAAAACTATAATTGTATGCTTTAGTAACATTTTTTAGACTAGAAAAATATTTATATTAAAAGGTGGCAAATTATTTAGTGCTTAAAGCGGCACAATGGTTAAATCCGGCACTGCATATCATATTAGGTATTTTATGGCAAGTGAGAATAAATTATTTTGTAAATTCCACAATTTTTATCAAAATATGCTAGGTTAGGTTAGGTTAGGTCAATTGAAATAATTTGTATTTAAACAATAATTTTAATACCCATATTTAATCAAAGATAATGTATTGCTTTTATTTAGATTATGGTACACCATGCCAAAGACTTACCTCGCATAGCAGGAAATCAAGAGCCATCAACATACGTAAAAGTATATTTGTTACCGGATCACAACAAAGCAACTAAACGCAAAACAAAAGTGGTTAAAAAAAATTGTTATCCATCGTTTATGGAAATGGTAAGATATCTAGTCTCTCTCTTTAATGGGTAACATAGAACAAATATTACTCTGTATTTCCTTTACATTTAGTTTTAGACAAAAATCATAAGGTACTTAAACAAATAATAAAGTATACACAATATACTCTTTCATACCTTGCCAAAAAAAATTGAAATTTCAACAACAACTGGTTTACAATCATAAACAAATTCTCATTTGATTTAAAAGTTATACTTAATTGTTATGTAAAAATAAATTGTTACTGTTATTTTAGCTTAATAACCACTGAAATAGTGAAATTAGTGTTTGAAATTTTGTTCGTCTACATTTTCCATTGGATGTAAATGTCTTCTTAATTTATTTTAAATGTTTTGGTTTCTTATTTTATTCCATTGATACTAAAAATTGTATTTGAATTTTTTTTTAGTTGGAGTACAGAATGCCATTGGATGTAGTCAAGTATAAAATTTTGCAAGCCACTGTGTGGAGTCACGACTCATTACAAGAAAATGAGTTTTTGGGTGGCATTATCATAGAACTCCATGACATTGATCTGAATTCAGAGACTACATGCTGGTACAATTTGTCTAATGTGCACAGGTGACAGTATGGTGTTTTTTAAAAGTACAATAAGTTTCAGCCATTGTGATGTTAGTTGATGAGTTTTTGTTATTTTTTATTTTTTACGAAACGCAATTGTTTTTGGGTTTTAAAACTACCATATTTTTAAACAAATTTCATAATCAATTTGTTAATCAGATGTTTAGTCTTAACATTGATGATGTATCAATTCATATTACTCTTTATTTTAATTATTTGTTTGTGCTAAAATTGCATTTTGGTGATGGGTTTGACTTCACTTCCTGTTCTTATTTTATGTTATTACGTATTGAGCGATTTTAATTTGTTTTAATAATTATTAATTTTATAACTTCTACCGCTGATAATTTTTTTTTTTAATGGTGGTTAATAAGTAATTGTCTAATTGTATATTAGAATTTTAAAGTATATCGAGCTTTGAATTTGAGGTATGATACATACTATTCATTATTATTGTTATATCATTCAAAAATCATTGTACCGCTATGATAGAAGACATACAATATATCTGTATTATGTACTTTTCTACTAATGCCGCCAAATAATTCTGACTGGCTTCAAGTGGTAGACTTTGTAAGTTATTTATTTTTTTGTGCATATAATTTTCATCACAGCATTTATCATATTAGCATAATTTTTATCACTCGGTCTGTTTGTGATAAATATGTATATTTTTTTTAATGTCCATTAGTTTTACATTACATGTAACATCCATTTAATTGTTTTTAGATAATTTGACATTATTGAATTTCTTTTTGTTCGTGTTAGTATGGTATATGTTTAAATTAATTTGTACTTTTAATTTTACTATTATACATATACGTGTATTATTTATTATTTATCTTATATCTTATGGTAAATTTAAATTGTTTCGTAAAGCAAGCAATTTTAACAAAAAAATTCTATACATATATGATTTATACAGTCAAATGTAATATATTAACACAGTATAACACGTGTTAAAATATATAATGGTCCATTATATAGTTGGTAAAACTAATTATTTGGATATCTTATTTTGTTACATTTATAATAAATAATAATTAAAATAACTTGCATAATCATAAAACAAAAGTGTTGGAATTATCATTATATCTAATTATTTCTACTTATTTTTGACAAACATTTAATAATAACCCATATAATTGATTATGTCTATTGCTGAAATCATATTATAACTCTGAGAAAACGAATTATAATTTTTTAAATGATAATCATTAATCAAATATATTTAAATGTATTTAATTAATGCTATTAATCTAGGTACAAAATATGTGTATCATCAATTTCATACTTTTCCGTTAATAAACATATTTTCTTGCTTTTGTTTAATCGTTGTTATTCTATTAATTGATTGAAATTATTTTTCCAGTGAAAATCCAATTAAAAAAAAAAAAAAGGTACAAAAGTAATATTGGTATTCTTTTTTTGTTTCTGTTACCATTTATACTATGTATAACATCATAAGCAATATAATATACATTACATCTTTATCATTCAACATCCTACCAAATTTATTGTTTGACTTTCAGGCAACATTAAAACAAAATAAGACTGATAATATGTTAATAAATTTTGATCATTTTTATTTTATTTTTTTGTATTTTTTAAATTTTATTTAAAACGAGTGATTTAATGTAATAATTTTACTTCTGAGTTATGTGTTGACCATTAACATGTATATCATTACAAGTCATTATTATTGATAATTATCTACTGTTTACAAGCAATCTCATTTTCGTTATCATTATTTTTATTAATTTATACATTTATACTACATATTATCTAATTTAATAATGTACAGGTCAGGTTATGTTCTAACGATTGGACACTGATCATTTTATTTTTCAGGGTGTGTTTATTTTGTTTCATTGCTACCATTTGTGTAAAAATGCAAAACATAATAATATGATGTATATTTTTATAGAAAATAAAATGAAGGTTAGGTTTATTTCTTCAGTTTAGAGATAACATTCGTTTAATGTATTGACCAATATAAATTTCAATTTTATCGTTATGGAAATTTTTTTATACACTTGTTTTTTAATTATTTAATTATTGATATAATTTTTTTTTTTGGTATGTTATGTATAAATTAGGATTTTATTGTTGCTTGTATAATTTAAGACTATGTTTTTCAGATATTGTTTGTGTGGCTGTAACAGCCTTTTATGTTTAAATTTAAATATTATTTTTGTTTATTCTCATTTTAAACGCTTTTAAACATTTGATTATTTTGTTTTGACGATTAAAAAAAACATTAATAAATAATTTTGTTTGGGAATTTTACTATGTAGTTTGAGTGAAAAAATATTTATATAAATATTCATTGTGCCTAGTTCATCTATTCATTTTGTGGAATTAAAAAAAAAAATATATATATTTATGTTAATATTTTTAATTTATAGTATAATCTAATAAGTACCTATAAATCAGTTACCAATAATAGAGTGAATTGACTTATTGTCAACATATTCTGTAAATTGTTGTATGTGCTTTTTAGATATTTTAATTTTAAAATGAGTTATTAGATTTTTTAAACCGAATAAGAGCCTCTATGGCTTCATTGAACGGGCAGCTTTTTACATCAATCAGCTGTCTCCGTAATCTTTACTTTTGCTTAGCACATAATATGTTATCTAGTCTACTGGAGTATGGGCCGTCATTTGGCATCTCTATTCTTTAACAATTTAAGATCATAGACAAATTTGAACTAATGCATAATAAATTCAATTTCCACTATGAATCTCAGCCCACTTCCTTAAAATTCCTTCCAAGGCTACTCCTCTTGTAAGTCCTAGGCCACTCAGTTTCACACTATATGTCATTTATATATTTCTTTCTTATTTCATCATACTAACTTGATTTCCATTGTAACCTTTATTATTGTTAATTTTTTATTTATGTTCTATGTAGGTATAGTAATTCACAACGCTTGATTATTGCTGTTTTGGCATTTGATTTTAAAAATAAGAATAAATAAAATAATATGTTCTTACTTCTAATTGGAACTGCTGAACACAAATTTGCTGTACTGTGTACGTTTGTAGACAACCACTGACCTATTAATATTATTATAAATGTCCAGGAAGAATTAATTTCTTACTAGATGCATTTCCCTCAAAATGCCCCCCCAACATGCAGACCTAATTATTCCACTGTAGAAAACACATGCGGGTGTGGTGTCCTTTTTATTATAAATTATATGTGTTTCTAATACAAGCAGACTATAAATTATTATATTAAAAAAGCTGTAGGCATCCATGTGATGCGCGAGTGTGCGACGTGCATATGGCGCGGAAGCTGTCCGACCTTCCCATATTTTATAGACGCATGGGCTATTACCGTGGCGGGACTTTATAAAAGCTTACCAGTTATACCTTAAACCACAACGCCAATCAACCCAGGTATACTGATATAATTAGTGTATGTATAAGTGTAATATTGTGGCGAAGTCATTTTTACTTTTTTTTCCTTGGCACCGGTTGGTGGCATCCGTCTGAAAAGACATTTTTTTTAATCATGCATAAACTTGTAGTTTTGCACCACGCGCTTAAGTATATTACACTAAAGTCTAAAATTCTCTAAATCGTAGTATTGTCATCGTATTTTTTATTTCCAACGAATAGCGTGGCAGCTGATGTCTGACAATATAAAATAAGGTATCTATGTGCTTTGTTAGATATACTTAATATATTGTTACCTGTTAGTCTAGGGCCTGGAAGTATAATATGTACTGTAAATCACCAAAATTTGCACATATTTATGTGCTTAAATCACTGAAATATGTCCTTAAATATATTTATTCATGTATGTATATTGTATATTAGAAAAAAAAATAAACTACATTTTTTATTTCAATTTAGTTGACAGGTAATTTAAAAATATTATTTTATTATATAATTAAAAATAAAAGTTACATTTTAATAGAAAATTATAAAATAATAATTTCTTTCTAAAACATTGCAATTTTTAATCAAAGACTGATCAATTTTCAAATTCGGACGAACCCTGGTTATCGGCCAACATGTTTTTATAAACCTATACCGTTATAGGTTACGATATTTCCTCGTCAACTGAAGAAATTGGTACATACTTAAAATTTATTAAATCACTGCACAAATAATTTTCTGGGTATGTCTCCATTGTTATTCTTTCTCTCAGCATCAATTTTATGTTTTGTATATTATTTGATTATTTTCTATTCATATTTATTTTATTTTTTGTCATCATAATGCCTTTTAAAAGTAATTCATTTTGACAATCACATCATATATAATATAACTATAATATTCAGAAAACAACGATCAATTTGAAAAATATGCATATAAATAAAAAACCTCGAAATATGTAAAATACAATTTTAGATTTGGATTTGTATAAAATATGTAAATCAAATTTTTGACTGATTTAGCAAGTTTATACTTAATTCAGTATCTAAAAATATTCGATAATGTAGGAACTTCCGGCCCTTAGTTATTACTTATTAGTTATTGGTATATACGTAAAAAAAATTATTTAAATACTTACTATTATTAAATATTAATGATATTATAATAAATGCAATGTATTCGGCAAACATTAGTTTAACCTACCGTATAACTTCTACTTAATAACAAAATAAATTAATATATTATTGGCAATATAAAAATCATGTCTTGAAATATATATTAATAGGTCAATAGTAACTTATGTCCTAATGCCTACCCATAGGCTGATAGTACGTCCTTGTTTCGAATCATTTTTCGTATACAATGAATATTATTATTATATTATTATTGAATTCAACTTTAACACATACAATATTACAGTGAAGTACACTCATAGATATAATATAATAAATGTAGTATAAATGTAATATAAATATAATATATATAATATATGTTTATATATCTGTGGGTACACTCGACACCAGCTACTAAACAGCAGAGCGGTTACCTACTTTCTCTCTTTTTATAATTACGTATATTGGTAGGTACCACGTATATAATAATAATACATAAATAGGATGTACCTTATAACTTATAAGTTTCACCATGTACGAATTGGGTTTTTTATTTGCATACCTAACCTTCTATAAATTCATATTATATATATAGCAATACAACATATAGTCTATAGAGGTACCATATACAAATTAAAATTATACACGCTACATACTGTAGCTATATAGCTATACTACAAGAGGTAAATGTGGTAAAACCCATCTAGGATCCCAGTACAACTATCAACTTGCATACTTGTATATTATTCAGGTGTAATAGGTGTATCCAGATATTGCAGAAACAGTCTTAGGTATAATTTGTATACTTATTTTTTTGTTACATTAAACGTCTGTGGCCATTGGACGTAACAGTACATCATCTATAAATATATTTACATATTACATTAATATTTAAATAATGAATAATAATGTATATAAATTATGGTGTGTTTATTAATTTTGTTAGTACTTACTCGTACAAATAGCATCAAATATATGTAAGGTTCGGTTGGTGGGCCCATTAGTTTTTGTTTTGGTTAGGACTTAGCTGCCGCCAAAAAAAATGAATTTTAAACACAAAAGTATTTCATACACGTAAAATAAACAAAACATTTTTTTTATTTCAACGCGTGCAAATATAACAATTTTCTTTATGGGCAATACCGACTTATAGTAGAAAGGTGTGAATAAGTTCGCTATACACCAGAATATGCATTATAGGCTAAATGTTTTGAAAACGATATTGTAATATTATAGAAAAATATTATAATATACTTACATAAAAGTTTTAATACTCTCCTTAAAGTTCCTTGGGCACAGAAAAAATTCGTCAAAAAAAACGAAAAAAGTTTTAATTTTATAATTTGTAAAATGGTCCAAGTACAATAAATACTTAACCTACCCTGTAGATCCAATTATATCTGTTTAATATTTTTGTAAAACCATTTTAAGCACTATTATTGTTGTATAAAATAATTTTGACAACTGAGAAACTACTTGTTCGAATTTGGATTAGGTACATCAAATTTCCTAAAAATGTATGCACTAAATGGATGCACTGCATTTATTATTATATATCTTTCGTTTTGAAGGCAATTGGTAAATGTTTTCATTTTTCCGGCGACAGACAATAATAATAATAATAATTGTTTGCATATTTTATTTATAGACATCCAAGCCCCCTTTCGGCTTCCCGCACCGGCACCTTATTGTATAATAGTATGTAGTTAAAAAATAAAACGTAAAGATTGATATACCTAATATAAAATGCGTCGAAAGTCTACGATGTTATTATTTATTATGTATAGAAGTGTTATTGATGATTTAGATAATATAATTATTTATTTCCTGGTCTATTTTCTTACGTTTTTTTTTTTATTAATTTGTGTCTATAGTACTTGATACGTAATACTTAAACTATAATATATTTTAATATTGTATTTCTTCAAGGCCATAACTAAAAACAAATTTAGCGGAAGTGGATTCCATGGTTATGGTATTTTATTACATTATTATTTCTTTAGTAAAATGCTCGTTTAAGATAAATTACCTCATTAGTTAAACTGTTAAATCATATTAATATTAATTGAAAATAATATTTTATATATAGAATATATAAAAAATAAAAGGGTTTTAAATGACAATATTTTATATTACGCATAAAAATATAATTATGTTCTAATGTTGTAACAATCTTAAGAGATAGAACGTAACATACCTACCTACCTAAAATATCTATATGATATATTCTTTGTGACTCTTCTAATTACTCTTAGTTCATAATACATATAATATAGCCACCAGCCACATTAAATTTATTTTTCATTATTTCATCATTTGGTAACTACATCAAAATAAATTGATTTAAGTAGGTACTGTATTGTTAACTTTTACAATTTAAAATTAAATTGTGTAAGAACCATAAGAATTTTTATTAATACTCCATTAGTTTTTATACTTTATAGTTTATACTACTAATCAATCATACATTTATACCATGAAGTATGGATACTAAAAAACGGTGTAAAAATCTTAACAACGTATAATAAATTGCAAACAAATACACAAAATGTGAAAAATGTAACTTAACATTAATGAAAATAAAAATAATTCCAATTGTATTTCCACATAAAATGCACTTCAAATAAATCATATATTATAACATATTCAGTGTTAGGAAAAGATAACCAACATCATCATCTGGATAAGATAACAAATAATTCATTCAACAATTATCTAGATAAGATAAATATAGCACCAATTTTTTTTTATCTAGATAAAGATAAAAATACACACAAATTTATTTAGATAAAAAAATAAATGTTTTTTTAAAATTTTATTATACATAATGTAATTTATTAGTAATTAATATTTATTAATTAATAAATCGGTAAAGTAATTTCTCGACTAAAATATATAATTTTAATAACAAAAATAACAAAATGGAACTGACAATATGTTTTAGTAAACATTTTTTTTATCTACATCAAACTTTGATTTACAATATAGAATTATTTGAAAAAATTCATCTGTAAGTCGACTACGTCTAGGTGTTAAAACATGAACAGTTGAACAGCTTTACTGAATTACCGTTCAACTGCTACTGAAGATGGAATTGTCGTATTATATTTAAAAAATAATTCTTTCGCCATTGGAAATTCGTTTAAAACATCAAGTTCTTTTTTTTCAATTTAAAAATAGTAATGCTTGAAAATTTGCAAGTTTTTAATTTTTTGATTCTGATAATTAGAATATTTTGAAATTATAATTATTCTAATGTAACATTTAATTTAAACTATTTATTATTATAATTTTCATCTAAATGAATTTCCACAGATAACCGTTAAATTTATTTAGATAAGATAATTAGATGATTTAATTATTTCTATCTAGATAAGATAATTGAATAAATAATTTTATCTAGGTAATTCCCAACACTGAACATGTATATTTATAATTATCACCTATTTAACAATTATTATGCATATAGTAACCAGGTAGGTACCTTACTTTGTGGTAATAGCTGTTATGTACTATATTTTATATCATATTATTTTATTTTATAGCGTTGAATCCGCAGCATTAAGTAATAATATTACTCGGTGATCCGCAGTCTGTACAATAATACTTAGTAAATTAAAAATATTTATAAAGTTACAAATAAAAATGAACATTAAAAAGGTATACCCATTAAAACGAAATTCACATTGTGTATGGAGGAGTAGTTGATTATGAAATAAGTAATAACCACAAACATTCTCTAGTACAAAGCACAAATTCAATTAGATTGTTTTTTGTTATCAAAGTCCAAAATGTTTTTATGAATTTTATCGTAAAATACAAAATACGTCATACGGAGGCCCCAAGTGTAAAATAATGAATGTAAGTATACAGCATATAGTTAATTGTATACAGTGTATACAACACCATACCTACTGATTATTTTTATGAAAGCTGACACAGCAGCATATTATGACATTTAAAAAAAGTCAATAAGTATAAAATGTGTTCCTTTTATTTGATATATCTAAAAAAAAAAAACAAAAATAAACTGTAATTTGAACGTTGAATACTATCCACTGTTGAGCTTAAATCCATAATATATTTACAAAATTAGTAAAAATCACGAAAATGAGCAAATTATTTTGAGTTAGAAATTCATAACAATTTTCTTTGTAAATCTAAGATTTTTTGTAAGCATTAAAGTGGTAAATCATAAAATTTGTTACATAAATCATAACATTTAATTTTGACTCGGGCGAATGGCCAGTTAATACAGCTATTGCTAGTAGATATAATGTGTATACACTCAATACTGTATAATAGTATAAATACCGTATCGTATATTATTTCCTAATAAAGTAGAAATCGATAATCTTTTCCAACAAAATGTTTGAGTATCTCGTGATCAACTATCATTTATTTAGGTTTATTATTTATTATTATTATTTTTTAAACTGATCTTTAGCTTCAGCGACAGAGGTCTTCATACTTCAGCTTCATACATCATATCTTACTTATTTATGGTAATAAATAATAATTCGATTTCAATAATATGTGGGGGGATTTTAAGTCCTAGGACTTCATTTGGGGGTTAATAACTATTTTTTTGTGTTTTTCTTAAATTTATTTCTTCATTTTGATGCTCTTATGGAATTCTGACAAAAACATGGAAACTGTTGTTTTCTGGCTGACAATTGGGTTCGATTATTTCATATAGGTTCATTGGTATATTATGTTTTTCTAATTATTTTTCATTTGATGTGCATTCTGTCATCAGACGTGTTACTATTATTTATTATATTATAATATGCAGCATAATAATAAATTGTATAATAATATTTTTCATTTATTATTTCTCAGTAGGAAAATAAATTAATAATAAGTTAATAAATACTTTATTTTGTATATAACGCGTAAACATGTTTAAGATTATACAAGTCAACACGTAATCAACCGGCATTGGAAATATTAATTTTTATACGATCAACCAAAATTCCTCTAAAGATCGACCGGTCTAAATATCTGCGCGTCATACGAATCGATGCATAAGTGAAATTTAAACTTTTTACTCTCATAGGGAAGGGGGTGAGGCTGGATAAAAGTATGTGAAATATATGTATTTTAAATATTTTAAAAAACCTCCCCTTTTTCCCACGAAACTCACTAATTCAAGAACTGGATATTAAGAAATAAAACATTATAGTAATCAATTTTAATAACAAATATAAATAGTTAACAGCTGATAAGCACTGTATGATATATTGCTCAATGCTCATAGTAGCTGGGGTTTCAGTTGCTTATAGATTTTAGCACAGAATAGATGAGATTTCATCTATTCTGTAATTTTAGTGACGAATTATCAAAAAGTGCTCATACATTTTAAAAATTGTACAAATTATATTTTAATTAAATTTTCATTATTATGCTGTGAAAAATAATTCTGTCAATAAATAAATTAAACTTATTTAGTGTCAAGTCGTACTCGAATAAATTAAACAATCCCGACCAACCACCTCGACGAGTATCGAGGTACATACCTAGGTTACCTACCTAAAATAATGCCAATGTGTAGGCACATTATAATAGTCTATAATCTATACCAATGATGTTATTGTTTATTAATTATTATTATTGCTTGCATGTACCTGCAGCGGCGCTGAGCGCGAATATACGATGGTCGCGTCTTCGTCGCGGCGTGATACAAACCACGGTATAAAAATTTGTACCTAATAGGTAACATAAACACAGTAATAATAACATGGGTACCTATGTTTTTGCCAGGTGCGCTCCCACAACGACAACCGGTCCAGTGTTGGCCACGGCGCCAGTCAGTGAACAGCGCTGCGAATCTCGTGATTTACGCTCGGCAAAACGTGTAGGTACGTCTAATAATATACGCGGCATATTATAATGTTGCACTTGTGTGCGTGCAGTGCGAGTGCAGCGATAGAGTGTTTGAATAGTTCACAAGTATTTTCGTCATGTCTACGACTGTTACCTATATAGGTAATTAGGTGCTGGGCATTCTGATACCGCAAAATATTTAGGTACTAACCTACGCACGTACCTTTATACGACAAACGAACGAAATATACCTATCTACTGTAAAAACGTGAGTACGGACCTTAAATACCATGTATTTATAATATATAAATAGATATATTATATTATATTATATTATATATAATCCGGAGGCTTTTTTTAGCCTAGGCATAGATCGCATAGCCGTGCGCAGGCATTGTTGTTGGCAGAATAGTGACATGTTCATGATTTATACAAACAAATTATATCCTATACAACATTTTTGTCCTACAACCCCTTGTAAATTGTAATTGAAGTAAAAGTAAACCGGGGTAACCTAACCTAATTTATCTTAAAAAAATACCATACACATAAATTACAATTGTATTATATTATTTATTATTTTTATTAATAATAATTAAATTTAAGTAAAATAAATTGATAATCAAGAACCATGTATTAATATACCTACATACGAA
This sequence comes from Myzus persicae, assembly GCF_001856785.1. Lineage (NCBI taxonomy): Eukaryota > Metazoa > Arthropoda > Insecta > Hemiptera > Aphididae > Myzus > Myzus persicae. Next base: position 43,843 of record NW_019103966.1, read on the forward strand.
TATTCATTCTATGAGATAAATGATAATGATTATAAGTTTAGTATATAAAAACCGCAGAATATATAGTATTCTGTAATACATTACAGGGAGAGATAATGCCATAACGGTAACGGTATATAAGTGTGTATACAATATATTCTATTATATACAATAGTTAATATCTATCCGCCAGGGTTGTATTTTATTTTTATGTTTTATTTTCAGTTGATATATTAAATTATATTATGTTATCATTCATCGTCTATTATATTAAAATAGGTAATATATATTTTTTTAAAACAATTGTCTTTTCTAACTACCCTGTGCGTATGCCTGTTTGAAAGGATATACGAGTGGAGTACCTTTCCCTGATTTACTGGATTTATATTTGTTATTATTGAACGATAAATATTAAATCGTGATTTATTAATTTTTTGCTTGTTTATTATTTTATCACCAGAACTATTTATTTTGTAGCATATTTTGTAATTCTTATTAAAAAGTATTTTACTCTAACTATTACCTATATTTTGTTGGTAACCCTCTCCCTTTGCTATTAAACGTATCTTCATAAGCCCTTGATTTATACCTAATGTACCGAACAGTCGTATACTCGTATATTTTCGTTTTCGACTTTCATAGTTTTGTACCAATTTATTAAATATAAAACATAGTTAAATGAAATATATATATATATATATACAGGGAATTTTTTTAAGCATTCTCACCCCCATTTCCCCTACATTTATTCAAATTCTGATATTTAGAATTTTTAAGTAGACCTAAAGATCATATTTTCAAATTTCTAATATTTTTTTACTACCTTAAGGCGTATCCTGTGGCGATTTTTTTGAAAATGTTGATGTATTTAAATCAAAATTTATTATAATGAGTAGTTTCTAAGTTATAAAAATGTTTATGCTACGGATTATAATACTTAAAAATAAAAACTATATGTATAATGTTAGATATAGTATTTATTATACTTGGATCATTTTTACAAACTATTTATATTGATAAATCAATAGTAATTTCTAACTTTCTTCAACCTACTATCATCTACTTAACCCATTACATATTATTTTTAAGCCACAAAGTTACATCACTCAAAAACTACTAGCTTGAATTTTTGATTTCGATACATAAAAAAATCTGCTTAATAACTAAAACTAAAAAGGGAGGTTCCTATTTGAAAAACTATATTGTTACAGGATCATTCTTAAGTGGTACAAAAAATGTCAATGATTCCAAAAATGGTCTTCGAGTGTATTCCAAAATTCCAGATATCTGAATTTTATTATATTATGCATAATTTAGCTGTACAAATAGGACGAGCATTCTTAAAAAATAACCCCGTGGATGTATATATATCTCGGCCATTGGTCTATTTAGAGAAACACTCATTTTTTCAAAATCTAATAATATTTTTGAATATTTTTTTTTACATTTTTTAAAGTTGCTAAAAACATTTTTTTTATTTTTACGAATTCAATCGTTATAATTTAAAAAAAAATTACCCTTTTTAATGACAACATGAATTTTTTGTTTTTCAATTCACCAGAATATTTTTTTGGGTGCTGCAATGTAGAAAAATCAAATTTAAGAACAAGTACTTTATGATTTATTAGTAAGTACTAAGTATATTTAAAGTTTGGACGAGTCGAGATAAGTGGTATTGGTATCCTGAAAAATGTTGGTCCACTACTCCGCTCAACAAAATATTAAATACTTATAACTCTAAACTGCTGGTCCACAAATTGATTTTTATAAATAGAAATACTTTGAATAATATTATGCTTTAAAACATATATATTGCCATACCTAGAAAAAAAATATAATTTATGAAAAACGATTTATGTTAGGTTACAACTTAAAATGATATAAAAGAAAATACATGTTCAAAGACGTTAGTGTTTTCTTAAATAACGAGTGTCTTAAGTTAAATAGAGCACCTTGTGAATGCGATAATAATTATTTTATGAAAGTGTCTGGAGACACATGTAATACATATGTATTCGATTTCCGTTCAAGATAAAAAAATATTATACATTTATATACGCCTTTTACGCACGCGCTTCTCAAGAGCTTTTATCATAATTAAAATATTAACCACATATTCATGCGTCCCCCACTCGAGCAAGAAGAACTCCCCGCGGCCATCGCAGTGGTCGCTGTCTCGAAACATCGCGAATGTGATTGAATTGGTCTTCACTTCACACGGATAAAACGTAAAAACCCCTGTTGTTGTCCGATAATAATAATGCATCACTTTCATATACATATAATTTTATTATAATGGTACCTTTAAACATTTTTATAGTGACTTGATATGACAGCTATATTAGTTCATTACATATTTTAAATTATGCCGATCCGTTCAAAAATTGTTAATAGGTACATACATACTTAGCATCATTCACACATGAACATAGTATAGCTATACTATATAGTTATATGTCTTCATATGTATTCAAATTTAAAAAACTCTCTGTATTTGTTGTGATTTCTGCTATAAGATGTGATTCTTTTAAATCCCTATTGAGTACCTCGAAAAACATTAATTAAAGTTTTTAAAAATATCTTTTTAAATTATTCGAAATCATAACTATAATAACAATATAAAAAAATGATTATCACTATTTTTCAACGTTAGACGGTTTTTAAACAAACATACATTTTTAATTTCGAAGCTAAACATTTTTCTGTGAATTTTTTTTATATAAAAATCAAATTTCTGACTAATGGTTAATTCCTAATTCACTATAATACTTATAAGTACCTATTTTATATTCATATAATATAAGCGGAGTAAAGTGGCACACTGGGCACTGCTTAAAATCAATGGTTCACTACTTCGCTCATTTATACATTTTAAATACTTAAATGTATGTTATGGTATTTTAGTCTTAGAAATGTTTGTCACCCTCATATAATGTTGAAATAGTAAAGTATGCTTAAATATGTAATTAAAATCTAACAATCATACATATACAATGAATCAACCAAAAATGTCCAAACTAAAGAGATACATATCTTATAGTTTTAAAATAGATTGTATCGAGTTACTTTGTTTGTACAATGTATGCTTTTTAATTTTTGTTAGTCTTATTTATAAAATACAAATCCATAGAATATTATTTTTAATACATTTTTTTTGCCTAAGACAAAATCGATTTTAAAGTTTTTAATTAAATTATGCAATAATATTATATACATTATGTATAAAATATGTACAAATATGCAAAATAAAAATTGGATCATTTGTATCAACATTCGTGGATACCAAATTTGTAAAAGAACGTTGCTACTGCAAAACAAAAAAATACATACTTATGCATATAAATTCTATTAACAATTAATTAATAATTTGTTTGAAATTCTATTTTTATACTCAAGAATTTCTCAGAAATATTCCATATTTTTGGGTATATTTCTATCGTTTACCCTATTTTTGTATTTTTTTTTGTTTTAACTTCAAAACTAAGTCTGAGCTCCAAATTCTGACTTCACCATCGTTTTCAGTGTGCTTAACTAAATATATGTACGTTAAAACAAAAATTGCAAAAAAAAGGTGTCAGGTCTTTACAGTCTTTAGAAAAGTATCCCTATATTTTGAAATATGAAATTAAAAACCGAGGAAGTTGCTCTGTTTTATTCCAGGTATTTCGAATGTATCTCGCCACTAAGATTGTAATTGTAATTAATTTTTTTATTTTAAATTTAAAGATAAATTTATAATTGTATACGATGAAAATGATCCTGATTGGAGACGGCCTGTGTTAGCTTGTATGACATATACCTACACGATTATTCACGGTTTTGTTAAAAATTTGAAATTCAAACGCGTGTGAAAAATTAATTAAAGATGAGTGTTTATACAGATAAAATAATCACCCTGTTTATATTTTTGTATATTATGCAGTAGACTTCATTGAATACTTACATAATTAACCTTAAATATTGTCATCTTGAAGTCTTTTTAAAAATTTAATTTAAAAAAAAGTTTAAAGTCCTTAAACCGAGCCATTTAGCCAATTAAGTATAATTTTAGTATTTGAACATTGTTGTCATTATGAGTTTGGATCAAACTGTAAAGATGATACTTTTATTTCTGCTAAATACTATAGGATATAGTTTATTACTTATATTTTTGACGTTGGCATCCAACAATAAACTAATACCGAAAAATACCCACCCAACAATCAATTTTTTTCGGGAGAAATGATTTCGTATCCCGTTTCTGTGTCTTGATGAGTCTCATCATCATTTTTCTAGGAACGTAATAAATATTATATTATTTCTTTCGCCCCCTCATAAGGTTACTGCGTAATATATTAATATGATACAAAACAGTTCTCAGAACTACAGAAGCATTATAACAATACACGATTTCGCAAAATATGTGTTATTATATATTTACAATTAATCATTATAATGAGCACTCTACCACAGTCCACAGTCGTCGTATGTTTATAATAACAATAAATAATAATAATATAAACAACTATTGACGATGTCGGTTTTCTGTCTGTTTTTATGTTATTAATCGAATTGTTCAGTTTTTGCTTTTAAATTTAATAATATAGTGTGTTTAATTGTGTTACATAGATAGATTTTATTCCTACGGTAATACAAATATTAAGTTTATCAAAAATATGTATCAGTTTTGAATTATAAAGTTTTTAAATAATTTTTAAAGTAACATAGTCATATTTACTTTACATGGCAATATAAGTTATTTAATTTATTCAATTAATCACAAGTCAAAATGTAAAACTGCCTTATTTTCTATGTGTGGTGATTTTTCTTGAGTGAACTAAAACCTCATTTTCGTATGAAACCTATGTAATATGAAAATAGTTCAGTCTTATATTTTCAAATAGAAATTTTTTACTGTTATGTCGCAAAATATGCATCAAAATATGTCATTCATTCACATAAACAATTGTAAAATACCATAAGTATAACTTTTTGGGTTTAAGAGAGTATTTCATTATATTTCATGAAGTCATAATGTAAAGTATAATGTTTATACGAATATTTAAGTGTTTTAATTTTTGATTTCAAAAGCATCGGTAAAGAACTCTTTGAAATATCTTAGATTTAAACTTCAAATCACTTTTTCTCAAATCCATAAATTTTGAGTGCGATTGTTATAATATTACATTTTAAATAGACTTTTTATTAAAGACTTAACAACTAATACGTTTATAAACAATTTTGATTGTATGATAAATATAATAAAGTTAATTTGGTTATTAAAAATGTACCCACAACGTAGGACTTATAGACTACATTATAAAGGTTATAGATTCTATATTTAACATTTTAACGATATAAGAGAATAGGACAAAATAGTTTACGTTTTTATATTATACGTATACCTATATACCTAATATTACCTATAGGTAATATATACCTATAGGTACCTAATATTGTTTGTACCTAAGGTACATTTGTTGTTTATAAAATATTTTAATATTTAGAGTTTACCTGAGATTCTGAGGGGACGTGGGGTAGTGGACTTGCTTTCAGTTTTTAAACAATGATGTCTTTGAGTTTGTCGTTTCGTTATTCGGAAAACAATTTTTTTTGGGACAATCAAATGAGTACAAAAGTTTCACATATCCTATTATTTTTTTCAGTTATAGTAATTCAAAAAGCATTCGAAAACGGTGACATATTTTGCTACACGATTTAATTTTAATTGATTAGGAGTATTTATATTAATATAATATAATATGTTATATAATTGTTGGAATTTCCTAATTTAAATTAATTATAATATTAGAAGGTTAGATTTAAATTAGGGGCTGCTTGTAAAATCTGACTTAAAATTTGAATCAGATATTTCTGTAAAATCATTAGAGTTGTCGAAATAAATACGATTAAATCATTTTGATAATCGTACGGTGTAATTACTGGATTCGGACAATTACTCGGATCAAGAATCGCCGGGGGATAGTGGTTTTTTATTTTATAAACAACTGTTCAAGGTTCATAAAAAAAACCATTCAATCATGTAATCCATTTAAACATTTTCAAAATTAACTTCGAAAATCTATTATGGAAATGACTATAATATATACTGGTGTGTTAAAAATTAATTTAAAATCTTGTATATTTAAGAAAGGGTTTAATTATAGGTAAGGAGCTTACAAAACGATTTATTTAGTAAATTCGAGTCAGTTGGATATCACAACGTAGCATTATATAATTTTATTTATGATAGTAAACATTAAAAAATAATGTATAATATTGATGTACCTATACAGAATGATTCACCAAGCTATACTCACCCCCCTCCCCCATTTTTTATTATTATTAATGAATTTAATCAAATTCTGATTTTTGGATTTTTTAAATATACTGAAAAATCATATTTTTAAATTATTGAGACTTTGTGTATTACTTAAAAAAATTTCATCTCCTGTGACGATATATACTTCTGATTTTCTAATGAGATCTTACCTTTTAAACAGCAAAATTTATTATTTTATTAATAATATGGGTAATTTTTTTAAAAATATTGGCATGTACTTAGTTAAAAATTTGAACAAGTTGATAAAATATTTAAACGAAGAATAAAAGTTATTTTATAAAAATATAAAATATATGTAATGTTGTAGAATTTATATTTTATTATATTTCGACCATTTTTACAAATAATAAACTTTGATAGACTTATATTAATTAATAATATCTTCATATCAACATCCTATATTTTCCAAACCCATATTATCATTTATCATATTTAACTCAAAAACTCCGCATTCGAATTCCGATTTAGATACGTCAAATCTGCTAAATATACTTGATTATAAGTAAAATTTATTTGAGAAACAGAAGCTATTGCATCTCCTGTGTCTGATAATTCTCATGTAGCATAAAACAATCACAAGAATATGAAAATATGGTTTTTAAGTATATTTTCAAATTCCAAAATTCAGATATTGAATAACTGCATTATTGAAGAAAGTAATATGCGCGAGTGACCTTGGTAATCATACTGCATTATCCTGCACACCACCTCGAGACTAATCGTCGTTTAATCTCTGATACGCTCGTTGCATGGATTCCGTTTTTTAAACCTCGGACAAAGTATGATTTTGAGCACATGCTCATATAGATTTTTATTTCATATACATTTCTCTATAAGGCGCACGCTCGTGTTGAAAATATGTTAAGAAATAAAATAAACGTAATGAATGTATAATGAATGCCAATCATTTGACTGATGTATATTTCGGCACATCCATATATTATGCGTACATTTGCGTCAACATTATTAAGCACGCGCATGATGTATAATATGCAAGGGGTATAAAATATATAGTGTTTAAATAGTGTACAATTATTATTAACGACGGACCTGTAAATTATTAGAGTCAATTGGTGGCGACAAGAGGTCATGGTTCTGCTGCAGGTGGTGCAGACCGTTTCGACGCCTATATAATAATAATATTAATATTATTATTATTATTATTATTATTATTATTTATTGCTACCCGCGTATTATATAAATATTCATAATAAACGAAGACTAGTTAAATCATTCCTTTTCATATATAATTATTCGCCAATTGGTTTTCATTTAATGAAAATTTCCCACTTGAGTGTCAAGTCTGTATCTAACCTCCTCGTCATTATTATTATCACTAACAGCCCACGTATTTACTACAAAATATTATAGATCGATAACATATCGGAAATCTTAGAAGCGCGCCGTGTAGATCCATATTATAATTGTCGTCCGGTGGCTGCTGCAGTGCAACGCTGTACCTATACTTAAAACGCACAATCGTGCGTGTAACATGTAATAATATATTATTACAGTATACGGTGTACCAGCACCGACGACGTACTTTTGCAGACAATATTATTATTATTGTAATTATTATTTATTGACGTCGTGTGTGAACTTGTACGAATTCGACGTAACGAATACAAACGAGAATCGCTAGGGCCGCTTAACGTCTTTGTTTTTTCGTTTAAATTATTATTATGAACGTTTAAAGTAATATTCCGTAATATGATCCGTCTCCAATTTTGATTCAGTTCGACAATATTATATCATAGCGTATCATACACATGGACGCGTTCACCGCCGAACGTCTTGTTTCATAGCCTGCAGCAGACGACGACGAATAATAAGTGAGTTTTTGTGTGACTTTATACTTTGAATTTCCCATAGAAGCGAGTGACGACGATATCGGTATACGAGACGTGCATTTACATATATATATATACATACATTCGTAGCTCTCGTAGGGGTTGCCATTTATTAAATTTGTAATCGAGAAAACTTCAATGACTCCTCTCCCACTCTGTCGAAAAAAAGTCATGAGGTTGATGGAAATTACATGATTACTGATTAGTGATGCATACACTATAGCTTTACCCGAGTAATCGACCATATCCTATTAGCTCACGTTTCAGTGATGTATACAATTCATAAATTCAACTACTATTTTTATTTCACAATGATATGTGTTTTTTTTGTGTCTGTCATTAACTTTTGGGACAGAAAACAACATCTTTTCTGGTAGGAAAGTGAATTGAGTTGGTACTGTTGGGTAGGGGGGGCCGTCTTAAGTAAACAATTTCAATGGTGTTCAAGATCTAGGAAAAAGTTAGGAGAATAAACAAAAAATTAAGGAAAATCAGTTTTCGAAAAAATTGATTTTGTTCTAAGAGTAACACCAAAAAAAAAATATTCAAAAATATTCACCTGTAAATTCATAAATAATTCTTATACAACCTTTTCTTATTTAGTTGTTATTCAAAAACAATTAACTGTAAGTACTTGACATTTTATCAAATGTTTATTTTGTAATGTTCTGTACATGATAAAATTTAAATACAAAACTATTTTGACTCGTTTTGAGTTATTTATATATATTTGAAATTTTGAATTTTTTTATTCTATAAATGTCATTTAAATTTTATTCGTTGAGTCAAAAAGCTTGAAAATTTAATACAAGGTTCCTAGTTAATTGTTATTATATTAGTTAATAAATATTAATTTTTATTTTATTTTTATAAGTATTTAATGTTCAAACGTTGACAAAATTTATCAAAATCTCGAAATTTTTAAAATTATTTTGTTGCTTAAAAATTATAAAATGTTCAATTTTTTAGCTAAAAATGTTAGCGATTCACACATTACACACCAGTAGGTACTTAATTATCTGAAGACAGTACTTGTTTTAAGAAATCGGAACGAATGACAACCCTTATTATAGTGTATTTGGGGGGGATTTATCAACTTGTATCTATAAATATGTCATATGTACCAGTTAAATGCTGTACATGATATGAATATGTACTCTGAATTTAGGGTGGCATCTGGCTGTTTGATACCGGAAACTTCCATATTTCCAAATAGTCTGTCCCGGTGTCCCAAAGACAAAAGCTTTTGGGAAGTTTAGTTGTGCCATTTAAAAAATATATAAAGCTAATTACAACTGCAAAATAGACTCCGAAGATGCATTAACTTCTATCAGCTGTTAAACATATTAATATCCGTATGTTAATATGTATAAAACATTTTTACAAGTATTTATTTAAAAAAAAAAACAAATCTTAAAATCAAATAATCATCAGTACAATTACAATCATAACCTATGATTTACTTTTTAAATTATGGAAATATTTTTGATGTTAACACATACGAATGAATCCCAATATTTATTGACGTATTGGATTTACGTCAGATTTTAATCAGTCGTTGAATCCGTCTCCATTATTCGCATTCACAAAAAAAATATGTCTAGAATATTAAGAAGTGTAAAATCATAAAATTAATCGTAATATCGTATTATACAATATTTCAACTGAACTCTGACTTAAAGCAGAAAACGATGCAAAAATAAATTAATACATTTTAACCCGGTCGAAGTCAGGTAATACAGCTAATGTTATTAGTATATAATATTATAATGTATTTTTATAATCTATTATAATTTCTGCTTTTGATGCGATTTTAATACCTCTCACACACACAAACATACACACACACACACTCCTACCTTTAATTAGGTACATATCAATATATTATTATATATACCTTAGCAATGTCGAATGAATTGTATATACTTATATGTATTCCATATTCTATAATATTATACATGGTTAGACCGTGGAAAGAACGACCGTGGAACGTCTTTCGAATTAGATACTTACGGTGGGTCTATCATTAATCACGAAAACCTAGTAAAAATCAGAGGAGAAGGCACCGTCTTAAATGTACTCAGTATATGTTATACCTATATAATATACACAATAATATACAAATGGTCCTGTACTAAAAATGTTGACCAATAATCAAACCTTATGAGTTATGACTAAGACAATAGTCTCGTTTTTAAATTGTAAGTAATAGGTATAAACTATATTATTAAGAACACTTAATTGTAAAGGTAAAAAATAAAAGATTCAAATAGATAGTATTACACTTAAAATTACATACCTAGTTAATGCGCATATTTAATTCGTCTGGTCAACTATTATTAATTGTGAGGGGGGGGGGTTGTACAAATACAAGTACAAACTATTTTTTACATTAGTTTTCTTTTTTTCATATTGTGTCGTTGAGTCTTTGAAATACTATTAGTGTTACATATATATTATAGGTATTAATTTTTGTCTTCGACACAAGTACCTATATTAAAAATATAAGATCTTTAAAATATTATTATGATTTTCAGTTATAATATTTAGAAAATATATTATAAAATGTGTGGATGTAAGAGTTAGTCTACTAAAAATATTTCACTTGCACTTAGTATAATTTTACGTAAAATAAATATAATATATATGATAAAAAAATTAATTGAACTTAAATTTTCAATAATATTTTATCTTAAAAAAAAAGTAAAAACAGTTTGGAAAACATTTTTTTATAACAGATTAAAGGGGTCTTCACTTTTTATTCACTACGCTTACCAACCTTCTAGATTTTTCAAAACCCCCAAAATGTTTTATCTAAAATAATTTTTGTATTTAATTATTCATAAGCCGGAACAGTCATAAGTCATAACTGTATATTTTTTTTCAAATTATTTTTTTATTATTTTTTGGTATTAACTGTAATTAATTTTAAACATTGGAAAAACACAGTAAGTTCATAGTAAAGAGAGAAATGCATATTATGTGCACTTATATTTCATGCCTACATAGTAATAATAAAGATGCCCCAGCATAAAAAACTTTTAAATTCTTTTGAATACATTATATTTATATACCTACAAATTAAATTTAAAAAAATGCTGTACAGTAGTTGTCGAGTATATCATTATTACATTCATTACGGATGCGTATTGGATTTGAATTCAATGATGAATCAAATACACTAACGAATACGATAAACGAGTCTGAGCGGAGACGGTGCATCTTAGCATACTTGTATAAATATTCAAGTTTAATAATTAAAAATCACTGAATATCAAATATCGTAAAAAACGAATAATTCAAATGCAAAAAAATAATGTTACTTTCCAAAAAAACTTTTGAAAATTTTAGGGTTTTGACGAATTTCGTCAAAATTAGGACTATAAATGCATATACAAAATAACCAAGAACTTTTAATATTTTTGAAATTTCATTAAAGAAACTCATGAGAATCTTGAATTATATTTTCAAGCTTTTTACCAAGTGAACAAGTTTTTATCGACACTAAAAATTTAAACAGTTTAAAAAAAGTTAAAATATTTCGAAAATGTTAACATAACATTTGTCTTGCGTAAAAACTCCTATTATTCTTCATTTATTTTTGTTTTTTCTGACTCTTTCAAAAACTATTGGAGATTTTACCCAATAGTTAACCTAACTTAACCAACTAGATTCACTTTTCTATCAGAAAAGATGATGTCGGAAATTAGAGCATTTTAATACTCCAAAAGTTGATGACAGAAAAAAAAACAACAAATACTCATCATTGTCAATACAATATATATTCATCGCTAGCTTCTGAATCTAAAATTAATAAAGTAATAATCTTGCTCTTGGATGAAACAGATACATTAAAAATGTATAAAGTAAATTTTTGAAAAAAAAACTTAGGCACTAAAATCTATACTGACTTTCAAGGGAAGGGTATTAGAAATTACGACCAGTCTACCACTATTACCTCCGACCACTTGAAAACCCAAACGTTATGTATACATCATGCGCCATGCGATTTGAATTAATCGAATTAATGACGTAGTTGTGTCTTGGGAAGGGAAATACTATATTAATCGTCAGATAATTAGAGTAGGTACAACAAAACAGGTTAATTTTGAGAGGTAAAACTTTGTCGGGACTATTATATATTGTTACATTATAATATTATATATATAAATATAAATACACCTCCCTTCCATTTCAGCGAGAAAGCTCCACTCATCGATTTCCGTGGCGAGTTCAACTCGTTAAACGACTCGCTCTGTGCAGCTTTAAAACCGTATATGAAAAACTTTTACTTATGATTCTTGCGCATTATGTATTATACCACCGCCGTTTAAAATAATTCTAAAACGGTGAGGTTTGCGAGTGTCTCTAATAGTATAACCACTTTTATAACATTTTATAATAACAGGTAGCTTATAATATAATATAATATAGTACATAGTAGATGGTAGAATATATGCTGTCAAATTATTAGAATACGCGAATGATGTTCAAATCACGATGTAACAGATAAACTATGAAATGGTTCGATACCTTAAAAATTCAAAGTTATGCACTTAATTTGTTTTTATTTTAAAGTTTTATATGCCATTTTAAACACAACATTTTTTCAAATTATTTAAAAAAAAGTTTTTCAGAACAATTTATTATTCTTATTTAACTTATATTCTCACATCTTTGACTTTTAATCTGAAAAATACCACGTTACGCCTCACACATCTATACCAATTTCAGTTTCTAAACAGCTATAGACTCTAAAATAAATTATTTGGTGCCGTAACCTCTCTTTATCTAATTTCAACGCAGTATGGATTCGTCCGATTAATAAATAATATTATTTTGTAATTTATTATACCTATAGTAATATAAAATACGTGTTAGTAAGTAGAAATCATAAAATGTAAGCAAACATTTGAATTGGATTTTATAACAATCCGATTAACCCTAAGATGCTCTAAAAAAATTAAATTCCCTTAATTGCAAAATGCAAAATCAACTTATTCTTTTTAAAAATACATGGAAGATTAAATTTAACAAAACTAGCACCATGAAGGAAAACAATACAAAGTGCATCGAAATCTCAGCCCAAACATTCCCTTAATATTTTATCTCTTTTTGATCTTTTTATAGACATTAAAAGTTAAATTTTTTGTTTTAAGTTTTTATTAAAAAATGTCGATTAAAAATTATATTGCTCGGTCAAAATGCTTGAAAAAGTAATACAAGGTTTCTTTTAAGTTGTTTTTATATCAATTTAAATATATTACAGATATATATGCACAATTTTATTTTATAAGCATTTGGAATTCAAATGTTGAATAAGCACGTATTACACATGTAACGTAACATATTACACATGTTCTTGTCAAAATCATGATAATTTGAAAAAAACATTTTGTAAAAAATTTGTAAAATGTTCTATTTTTATAACTAAGGAGTGGTAGGTAGTAGGTACAACAGTGTTACCCCGCAAAATGTTGACCCCCTACTCACCACTCATCTAAACTTAAAATAGTAAAGTTATAACTAATAAGCAATACTCGTGCGAAATTTGATTTTTATACATTAAATACTCCTAATAATATTATGCTTTGGAAATTGGAGAATGAAATTTAAAAATTTGTAGGGATGTTATCATTTAATAACAATAATTAGTAAAAACTTTTTAAAAAATTATAGCAATAAAAAAATAATAATTTTTTCCCAAAAATTTTGTTTTGTAGTGAATTAAAATTATGTAAAAAGTTATTTAAAAAAACTTTTCTGAAATTATGTGTATATATTTTATGTTAAATAGATCACCTCGTATATAATGTTTATAATGTATATTATATAATGCTTATAGGTACCTAAAATCCTTTTTAAAATCTCCTTAAACTTTATACGGACGTTTTGGTGAGATACTTTATCCTGTTTAATAATTTATGTATTTGTTGTTTTAATAATCATTTACCTAGTAAGTACTTTATATTTGCCCTTACCACCTACAATAATCGATGAGTTATGATTGTATATTCTTTAATACAAACCTCTAATAATAGTATAAAAACAATTACCTCTATCGTACCAAATGTCTATATATATCCAATATACATATCTAATATACTTATTCATATAACCTATCTATTTATTATACATCATATTACTAGATACAGAGTACTTTATTATATGTATAGCCTTAGGTAAAGTGTTTAATAACAACCGATAGTACGTCGTAATATAGGTGATTAATTTACATTAATTGATTAATATATTATTTATACGCGAACAAACTGTTATTCGGTTTCCTGATTAAATCTGGAATTCAATTAAATCTAATTAAACGGTGTATACTGTGTAAGTATAGGATATATTTTTATAATTAATTTATTCGTTTTACAATGAATTATAAAACCCTCTTAAAATGTACGAGTCTCTATTTGTAATTGAAATATGTTCTATGAATATAATCAGTAGGTATTTAATTAAAGTTTTCAACCCCTCAAATCTTCCTCAGTTATAGTAATTAGATAATTTAAGTGAATTCGCACTATTATATACAAAAATGAATTTAGTTGAAGCTGTTGTCATAATGTACCTATAATCATTATTCAAATAATAAATATCTATAATTTAATGTTTTTATTTTTAATAAACGTTGACCGATGATATTTTTATTGGCTATTAAAATTTAAAATGCATTGTTTGAATATGTCAATATTATTCAATACGTAGTCCTTACTATATTTGTTTTGTACTTATATTTACTCATAAAAAGCCTAGTATAAGTATATAAACGAAAATGGAGGTTTCATTTCTTATAAGACATTTAAGTTAGTATTATTATTATATTTATGTTTTTAATACAATGGCAATAAAATGTATTATACATTTTACCTAATTATTACATTTCTGTGCTTAATCATAATATGTACCTAAAAAATGTATTAATTAACTTTAAAATCTAAAAACAAAATTCATTTTTCATAACAATAATATTATCAATTTAGCAACAGATTCCATTCATTATTCATATTCAGTATTCACGTACCTACTACTATACATTTATTATAATATATAATAAAATAGTTTAATTATATTACATAAATACATAACACACATTCCTTTTTCTATTATAAATTTATAAGACTTACATTGATTGTCGGCTTAAAATGTTTCAATTTCAAATTTAATGTAAATGGTAGCTTAACTTAATATTTTGTTCGGATTATTATTAGCTTTTAATTTAATTACATCCGTTTTACTACACGATCTACGCATGTTTACCGTTCTTTTAGTAACTAAATGTACCTATCTAAGTATCTAACTTATGTAGGATTAAATGTGTAACGTAATAATTGACATTTATTGAGCGTATATTATATTGTATACACTATTGCAGCAAAACATATTTTGTTACATTTAATCAGTTACTTAGTGTAGGCATTTAATAAAAAAAATGTATCTTGCAGCAATGATATATATTTATGAATAAGAATAAACATTGTTAAAATATTTTCCAAAAAAATTGATTTAATGGTTAAAAATGTATTTATTTATTCTATAAAATCATTATTAGGTACATTTTATTAATCAATTGTAATTCAATTGATGAATTGTACATTTATACCTATATAGTTATATTATTATAGTACTAATTATTATGTAATTGTACACACAATATAAATTTAACTTAGAGTTTCTAATTTAAGAATGAAATACTTCATTTTTTAATGTAAACAATTTATTAATAATTTATTTGTGTTGAACTAATGTGCAATATGCAATTTGTAATACTTATCATTTTCAATCTTTGCATATTATCGTACCTAATGGCTAATACTTATACACTTAAACAAAACACTCATGTTTCATGTAAACCAACTACAACTAAAGGAGCCACATGCACTATGCACCATCGGGTTTATATCGTGTATTACTCTGTCTAGATATAAATATATATTATTGGTCCAATGTTAAAAACACGTATATCAATTATATTATATTTGTATTTTATATAGTAGGCCAGCAGAGCATATTCAAATATGTTTTAAAGTGCGGACTGTTAAACTACATTTTATTTAGCGTACTTTAGTTTTGGTTTTGTTTTGCATATTTTGAGGATTTTGTTACGTCAAATTATATTTAGGTAACGATTTTTTCTCATTTAACAGTGTTATTTATATTTAAACTGTATAAGTGAAATAATCGAAACTTTCATTGACTGATTAAAAATGTTATAGATATTGAACGTCCTAACCAGTTTTCAAATATAAAGTTTTGGCTTATGACTGTATACCGAAAACTTTTTTTAGTTTAGTTTCATTAAATTATTGTTTTATACATTTTATTGTCTTAGAATAGAACGTTTTATGGTAATAATCAATCTCCAGGGAAAAGAAAATCTTTTTATATTCAAATAATACCACATTTTACTATGATGTTTAATAATGTGTATTTTCACAAATATTTTCTTCATTTTTGAAAATGTGTGTACCTATCTAAACATTTTTTCTTATTTCTAGGTTTCAATTCATATGTATTGTAAATACTAAATTACAGTTAATTTTAGAGCATATAAGTGCATATTTTAACTTTTCTCTTAGTGCTATGAGTCCCGAACTCTGAATTTGTCTGGAACCAATATATATACCCACCTATAATTTACACATTTTAAGTGAATACAATGTGATAACTATCACAGGGAACAAATTCGTTGTTAACCTAGCTCGGGTACTCCACGATTCCGAAATTCAAATTTAAATTAACACGATTCCGCATTGTTGGACTTATTTGATATTCAGACTTGGAATTATTTTGTATGAGTATAAGTATTATTTTATTATTTTATTATTATTATATACAAGACTTATATTTTGATTTATTTCGTTATGATTAGAGATGTATTTAGAAATTATAACAGAATTTGTAGAAAATTTCATTAGCCTAAATTTGATACTAAAACATCGTCTTATTTCGTATGACGGAAAAATTTAAACTGTTAAAAGTTCAGAAATTTAATTTTATAGTTTTTTTCCACTTTTTCCCTCCAAAAAAAATATAAAAATTCAATTTGTATTAATACTGTTATTTTATAACAATAATAATAATTATAAGAAATAATTAAATAAACAAATCTTAGACACACTATTCACCTCAATTATAAGGAATAACTACTATTTTAATTTTACCTATATAATAAAAATGAAAATCTGTCTGTTGGTAACTGCATTAATCAAGAACGGCTTGACCGATTTGTCTAATTTTTTAATGTTTGTTATATTCTGAATGAGGTTTTTATGGTAAGAAACATTTGGAAAATTAGGGAAAAACTAAAAGGTTAAAACCCGTGGAAAAACCAACCTAGGTATAATGTTTACAAACTTCAAGGGTTGGTATTTGGTACACATACTCATTAACTAGGCATTTAGAATTTACTTATATAATTAAATAACGGTTACAATAATTAATAATAACATGCATTGTGTATTGTCTCTACATGTGTCGGATATTATAGTTATGTGTTTTAAGGTTTTAACATAATACTCGTATAATCAATGTACTATATATTATATTATATAGTATTAGAATATCTGCATAATATGTTACCTATGACAGGTTCAACGTTCGCCAGGATCCGTCGGCAAATAACGTATTGTGAATAATTCTGTTTTCTTTATTTATATACATTTCTCTCTCTCTCTCTCTCTCTTTATCTTATGTGCTCTTCATGCACTCACACACAAGCTTACACGGATGCTCGCACTCTCTCTGTACATATATATACATATATATATCATGAAATGTGTGTGTGTGTGTGTGTGTATGTGTGTAATCGAATTGTCGAAGGCCGTTTTGCCACCCATAAGTCGTTCAAGACTGCCTGCTTGAGCTCTCTACTTGGCGCGTATGCCAAAAACCGGATTCTTTCGCAAGTTCCATTACATGATACATAATAATATTAATACGTTCTGTCGTATATATTATTATATTATGATATATATTCTACAGTGTCAGATTCACAACGGCGGCGGAGGCGCGACCGACCACTGGTTTGAGTGTAATTATATGAATCCGCGTACGTTTTTGCATACCTTATAGGTATATTATGTTATTACACAGAATATAGTAGCATTCTATTAAAGTATACGATTCTTATAATATAAGATATAGGCG
This sequence comes from Myzus persicae, assembly GCF_001856785.1. Classification (NCBI taxonomy): domain Eukaryota; kingdom Metazoa; phylum Arthropoda; class Insecta; order Hemiptera; family Aphididae; genus Myzus; species Myzus persicae. The sequence continues at coordinate 62,149 of NW_019103966.1, forward strand.
TCTATACAAGAAATGTGAACTTAGGCTCGTTTCGAGTCTTGGGACCGAATTGCACCAAACTACGGTTATTGTAAAACAATAATATTATGAGATTCTCCATTACATAGACGAAGTATTAAGAAGTACTCATTATTCATTAACCATATGATACCTGTATACCTAGTAGATTTATTTTAAAAATCAGTTTGGTCGTTTAAAATAACAAATACAAATTTCAAAAATTTTAAAATGTATTTCTTCCAAGTTGATTAGATTAGGCAGATCGTAGTTTTAGCGTACTGGCTTTGACTCGGAACTAAAACTTTAAATTCATCAATGACTTTAGGTCTTCGTACATATCAAGCGAGACGGCTAATGAACTAACTGCCTTATAACAATTTTTCGTGAACAAGGAACAATACTATATAACTAAAATAAACTAAATAATAAATTATAGTAATTAAAATATTTATTTGCTCCAAAACAAATTGTAAACGATGAGGATATATTATTATAAATAAATAACTACAGGTAATATAGGTATTATCTATATAATACAAATTAAAAGCCGTTGGTAACCACATCAATCGAGAACAGATGGAACGATTTGGCTAATTTTTTATTTTAAATGTTTGTAATATTCTGAATGAAGTTTTTACAAAAAGAAAAATTGGAAAAGTTTTTCAGAAAATTTAGAAATTAAAGAAAACTAAAAGGCCTTTTTATCATTGAGGTTTTTTAATAAATTATTTTTTGATTCCAAATGGTGGTCTGTAATTACATATGATATCATTGTTATTATAATAACATATGATATAATAATTTTGATATTTGGTCACTTTATTAAACTATGAACATACTCAGCATAGCGAATGAATGTATTGTATTTACAATAACTTGTCATTTTTTTTGTTATCATCAATATTAATTGTGGATTAGTAAAAATGATCCTATTTTCGACATATTTTTAAGAGATATATTTATACAAAAACAAATTTTATGAAACGAGCCAGGCGGGGCTAGACTCAACAATGACAGAGCCGTTTTTAATAAAAAGTTATAGGTACTAATAGATTACTTGAGACATGGAGAGTGTTAATATTTTATTTTATCAACCCCTATATTTAGCTAAAGTTCATACCTTACACATTGGTTATATTGTATTACTGTTATAATTAAAAGAAATATGGCATATATTATTTTCCCTAATATTTTTTATAAAAAAATTAATCTTTGGCCTAGCGGGAAAGATGAAAAAATTGTCTGGAAAAATGAAAAATAAAGGAAAAGCTTCAAAAGTTCTTTTTTCCGTAGGATTTGTGTAGGTATATAAATGGTTACCACAGTTAAGATACATATTATAATATAATTGATCTGATATAATAATTTTAATTTTTAACTTATAGTAAATAATTGGTCACTTCTCGTATTCTCAGCCGGCGTTAGTTTGGTTTACCCAAAATTAATATAGACTCAAAAATACTGGATCGTTTTCAATAAAATGTTAAACCAAAAGATGCCTTGAGATGTAGAGGGTATATATTTATAGTTTACAGCTAAAAGGAAGCTCATTTATAATTTTTTTTCCTAGTCACGAAAAAATAATATTTTTTTTTTGTTTATTTATAGGGTTGCTATTATTTGGATACATATTATATTACTATAATAATTTCTCAATTAGAATTTATATACGTATAAATTACTAATTAAATCTACAATTTAGATATATTATAATATGTCTTGCACCTTTTAATACTATGATAACTATCATTTTTCCCGAATTTTTAAAACATTCGGATAGTTTATGTAGCTAGTAATCGCATTTTTTTGTCGTCCACATAATTGAGATTCGAATCTCATTTGTATGCATTTTAACTTTTAATTAACAACAAAAAATGTAATTGTTTCGTCTACGTACATTGTCTGAAAATTATCATACTGTGCATTGGGTGTAAATATCGAAATCGGTAGGTTTTTATCAAATCCTTTTCAAGGATATGTTTCTTTCTTTCGGAACTCATTATATATTATTATAGCGCGGCTTTCATAGCGCGGTCGGTCTCCTAGTAATTCAGTCCAAGAACACGGGGCGTTTACTCATCCCATTCATACCTAAACAGCAAAAAAACATTGGTGTAAGATTATATAAATGTTATAGACTCATAAGTACACGATCTGAAGACAAATCTACATATTTCTCAGTGGATAATAAAGTATAATTTATAATAATAATAGTATATTATTATTATTATTTATTGCATTGTTTACGTCGCAGTGACAATATAATTGTTACTGCGTTCGATATCTTATTACATGATATTAATCAAAGCTTTTTGTCATAAATTGTTTTAAATACACAATTCTACGCACTTTTTTCTCCTTCCTCTGGTCACTGTTATGTGGGAGATGCGTGCCACCGGATGGAAATAATATCAATATATCATCACAATCATATCAGATATATTCTAATATTGTAATTCGATCATTTTCTTGTGTGTCATTTCAATAGAAAGCCACCCCTCCTCCTCAACATATATTAATAAGGCATCACAAATGTTTTCTTCAATGAGGTGAAGTACAATTGGGTGTTGGCTAAGTATGAGTACGCTGCAAGATTGTTTCTTGAATTTGGATAGTGCTTATATATTTTGTTGTTGTACCATTTGAGTGGATGCTGTGACGATACCAATTTCAAATGATAACCAACCTTTTTTAACTGTAAACTGTAAAGTATTAAGTTGATTTTGTACTTATAAATCAAAAATATTGAAAACATGTCCCTTAATAAGTAGGAACATATTTAAATATTCCAATAATTAGGAATTGAATAAAAATACATTATTGAAGGAAAAATAAGAGGTACCTACATGTTCTGTGAATCTGCATACTGGATGAATATTATGATTATTAATATTAATGTATATTTATATTTATTTTAAGACATTTGAAAATTTACCAGCTTAGTGGAAGGGTGAAGGGGAAATGCCACAGTGATTAACATAACATAATTACAATTATAAAATATAAACAATCGACATGACAATATTTTGAAAATAATATTTTCACCGGCCAGAGAGCCATTATTTATTATTATATTTTTATTTATCTGCTCGTGTGCAGGCAGATTATAGCAACGATGATTATATAATATTGCATAATAAGGGTTACAGTCTCCCCCCCCACTAAAAAATTGGACCTAGTTACGCCTATATGTTTTTTTCATGATAAGTTTTTCTAGTAAATGTATTATTTTTACGTTTATCAGAGTTAGTTTTACCACAAATATATTGAAGTATTTGTATATACTATATTTCGTTAATTTTTTTCCGAGCAATTCTATACACGAAGTTTGCAATAAAATGTTTCATCGTGCGGTAGAAGAAGTTTAAACCATTACAACCCCTTAAACTTTGGCTATCCATTTCCTATGTGTTTTGGCACTGTTTTGTAATGTTCTCCGCAATACCTTTCTATCTGCTCTAATTTTTATACCCCAGAAAATCATCCATACGACCTATATACGATGTACTCGTTGTATAACGAAAAGTTTTTTATAATATATTATATTACCCATAAAAAAGACATTTATTTATTTATTTTCAAGCAAATTTTACGTATATTTAAAAAAAATATTTTATTACAATCTTGAAATATTTTACTATTATATAATATTATTATCAGTTGCTAAACATAGTAAATATTATAACAGTATATAATTACTGTTATATTGAAGCATTTATGTAAAGGGCTATAGTAAACTGTATATTAAATAATTATCGTTGTTACATTCATCCTACATAAATAAATACAAATAAAATAATAAATAATGGATTTCTAGCCGATGAAAATGTTATTTTCAAAATATCGTCATGTAGACTGCTTATATTTTATAATAGTAATTATGTTGTACAGGTTTAAAAACACATTATAGATAAGTAATATATTTATTATGCTATTGGTGTTTATGACTAAAGCTAGAACTCTAGAAGTATATTTTTAACTTAATTCAATGAATTGTAATTTATTTATTTACTGTCTATTAAAATAAAAGTGCTCTAAAGTGTTCACGATTGCGTATTATTTTTCATATGGTTTTGAGCGTTATAATTATTATTGTTCGAACAATGATAATCACATTCTGCTTGTCCTTGGTTGAAATATCACAGCTATCAAAAACAAAAATGTTCAGACTAGGTATACCTATACCTTTAGTCTATACTATATAATTGTTTTTTTCATTGCATAACAATCTATTTTGTTTACAAGAAAAATAAATGATTAATTTTTGCTTGTGCAAATTAGATTAACTTATATTTCAAGGGATCAAAAACCCATTTTCATGTATGTACGTCGAGCCTTTCTTTATATTATGTCTATCTAAAATAGTTTATATCTGTGTAAACCAATTTCAAATGTATATCTAAATAAAAAAAAAAAACTAAGATAGGTACCTATCATGAATCATGATACGTATCATCAATAAATTACAATCTGAAACTTAAGTGATGTTACTCATTTACCAATTGTGTTATTTTAATTGTATGAATAGTGGATAATGTATATAAATATATACGAGAGCTTAATAAAAATACATAGATCGGCCTTGACTTTGATAACTGATGAGATTAATAATTGCAAAATATAATATTTAAAATATGTTGTCATTACAACATAACCTATGCAAGTAAGTTTCAAACAGATCAACTTATTATTGTGTCTTACCTAATTATAATAAGAATATTATTAACTCTTAAATCTAGCTATATAACATACGAATATATATATAATTTTTTATTTTTTAGAACCAATTGTTGTATATTTTGTTTTCATTTGAATAACAATATTTACCTATTTGTGTTGTAAATGTTTTAATAGATTTAAAGTTTATCACACATATCCATATTGATCTTTATTTTAAATTTATTTTCAAGATTAACAATCGCGCAAACTATAAATATATATATTATAGAGTTAAAAATTTAAACACGCACAAAAATTATTTCCTTTTTTGACGTTTTGACGAATTGTTACTATCCACAAGTGAAAATGTCAATACGTTATTATTAATATCTACCCTTAATTTATGAGGACTTGATTTGGAAGGACTTTTTTATGGGAGGGGGAATGCTAAGTCTTTTGAATCCCTTCTGTTGACACAAATGGAACTATTCGAAAAAAAGTCACTCAAATGCTAAAAATCTTTAAGACGAAATGTATATATTAATAATTTTACACTATTATTATACCTAATCATAATTTATGTAAATTATTATGCATAGTATTGAATTAATTATTACACTGTTAATACATCTATCACATGAATTTGTCAAAAACAAACACAGAATGCTTATATTAACGCTCGTGGTGTATAATTTTTATCCATACAATTTTACAATAAGACATTTATGTAATCATTCATAATGTATACATAGTTAATAGTTTTACATATATATGTATGAATGCACATTTGTTTGCTTGTCTGTTTATTTGACTTCTATGTACTCAGAAAATTACTGGACCGTTTTCAATAAAAGTTACATCAATAGATTCCTTGAGTCCCGGAGAGTGTTAGTAGTTTTTTCAACCCTTATAGTTTGCTATCCACACATCAATTTAGTTTTAGCTTAGGAAAATAGAATATTATTTTATATTTTGTGTATTTAGATGGTTGCCATTGGTTACAGATTATATTACTATTATAATTAATAGTATAATAAAAGTATATACAAAATTAAAAAACAAGGCAACAAATTTATTGTGATACAAAAAAGTTATTTAGGGGTGAAACAAGATTTTGAACGAAACATATTGCATTCTAGAAACTAACGATGTATTTCTTAGTATAATAAAAAAATGATATGCAAATTAGTAATTACGAACTCGAAGCGTACGATGTAATTGAATAAATATGTTAATACTTATTTATCACATTAATAAAATTAGTTAAATTAAATAGGTGCTACAATTTCTTATAAAGCTATAAACAAGAGCCAAGCTAGGAAATTGAGCTAGTATTCTATCTATATTAATAAAATGCAATGTTTGTTGATGTGTATGCTTGTGTGTGTGTGTGTATTTGTGTAATGTTGTGTCATGGTTCTGATATTTAGTATATATATAGGTATTCCTAATACTAAGGATGTGCAACTCCAATCTAATTTTTTTTAATTTTGCATTTTAAATAGTGTCTCCTCACTCAATTTATTGGCTCACAAAAAATGAATATTTTTTTAGTTGTATTACCATTGATTTCGAAAAATAAAAATGTTATCATTGTTATTTATAGTTTTAATTGGATATACATTTTAGACCTGTATTTTATATTTGGTGAAAACCCACCCAAATTATTATGTTAAAAATATGTTAAGGATACATTTACTTACCAAAGCTTAAGGAGTTAAGAATATATAAATTCACAAAGCATTTAAATTAGTGTGGGCCACGCCGTGCCGTGCACGATTGACTATAGTGTATAATATTACATAATTTATTATATAGATTTAAATGCTCTAACAACTATTAAAAAATGCTCTGAAAAATAAACTAAAGACTAAACTTAGGTACACTCAATAAATAAACAGTATACTAGAAAAAAATGAAATTCCTTTTGATTCCGGTAAGATACCACGTCTGAAAATCGATGGAGACGGATAAAGTCGTTATAGCTTTTACACAATATGACATTTGGAATAGATGAATAATAGTTAAAAAAAACTATTAAAGCAATTATTATTTTGAAAATAAAATTTCTTGATATAATATTTTGTTTTTCTTAGTTTACACTAAAAGCTTGCATTAATATATGCACTTAAAATTTAAAAAAATGTCTCTAATATTAATGGAAATACAAAAAAAATGGAAAAAACGCAAAATAAAAATTTCATTTTTGAAGTATCTGTTACATGAAATTAATTAAATACTTGGAATGCATTCTCTTACAGCACCCAAAAAATAATGCACTTTTCATTGAAATCCGGGTCCTAATAATTATGTATATTTTCACGCCATAATAATCTTCAAAGATCGTATTATATAATATATATAACTATATATTGGTATATTACATATTATATAGGTTGCAGGTGCATAATATAGAAAATATTAATTTTCTAATAATCAAACGATAACGACCTGAAGGTTAAAGTAGGAGGGAAACAATGTAATTATATTATTATTTGAGGATATAATACAAGAAAGGATAACGCGTGCGAGAGCGGCGGATACGTTTTTATATTGTACTGGGATGACTTGCACTCAGAATTTTTTTTGTTCTAACCGTATTGTTCTTGTAAAGTGTATAACTATACACATCTTCTGCGGCTACGTCACAGCTGTATTGGCCGTTGCGTAAAATTATGATACAAGGTTAGATTATATTTTAACACTAAATAGTCATTTTCTCGGTTAATTTATAAGTTTTTGAAAACGATTTTTTTCTCACATAATTTGAAGTCATTACCACAGTTTTTACCTTTTTAAATGACAATTACCATGACCAAACATTTGAAATTTCATGCATTCCGGGGCAGAGTATTTTTCTGAGGATTTAAATAAACAATAATCGAATTTCAAACGTGTACCTATAGTAAATAATATTTATTTACTTGTATTATAAGTTATGAGTTATAAGCATTTTAAGTACATTTAGATGAGCTCAAACCTTTTGCAACGTTCCACTTTACTCGACTTCATTTGAAATGATTATAGATAATATTAATTATATGTTTAGTATTCGAATTTTTGCATCAACATTTTCAAAAAATAATTTTAAAAGTAAATAACTTATATAATACATATATATACTATATAAGTAAGTAAATGATACAGTTTTTTAAAAAAATGTCATATTGTAGTAATATGACTTCAAATTGTGTGGAAAAAAATCTTTTAAAAAAGTACATATGCAATTACTGAGAAAACACAAAGACCATAAAGGTACCTACGTACTATTTGAGTTGTAGGTAAAAGCTGGTTACTAATGTGAATCTGTGAAATTTCTTAATTATACGATTTGCGTACACAGACATAAGTCTCGCTATCGAAAATCAACTATTGCTATTTATAATAATATTTATATTTTAAATATAAATACATGTAATATATATTCTGGAAGCACAAAAGATTGTATAAAGTAAGCGTTGTTCAATAATACACATATAATAATATCATAATATTATCACCTGGGTAATTTGAAGATTTCGGTTGGTTCAACTTCGATATCATACAGGCATAGTTTATGTACTTTTATGACTGTATCGAGCACATATAGCACACAAGGCAGGGAATTAACGAGTTAAAAAGTTAATTTAATTTTGATTTTTTAACCGAACTAGTTAATTTTAGATTTTCATTAACTTAATTATTAACTTACTGAATTTGTTTTTAAATTAACACGAAGTCAACGAATTAATTTTTCATTAAAGTTCATCAAGTTAAGTTAAGTTAATTTATTTTGTTTTTAATTTCGTTACATTTCACTATTTTAGTCTATTTAATTTTCATGTCAACACATATTTAACTTGAATTGTTTTAAGTTAAAAATTCTATATTTTTTTAATCTATAGTTTGTATGGAAATACTGTATAAATTATTAACAATGATATAATTTAGTTTCTGGTTAGTAAAATATAAAGTACGTTAGCGTTATATAAAAATTAACTTTTAACTTAACTGAGTTAACCAAAAATTAGAGTAACTTTTAACTTTTAACCTTTTGTTCTTAATGCATATTAACTTAATTTAACTGAATTAACTCATTAACTTATCTAGCCTTGCAAATACATACCATTAATAAATTATATAATATAACAATTATATTATTATGTTTAATAAGAATATTATTGTTTAATAAGAACATATATTAGTTAATATATAGATAATCATATTCAAAATAAATTAAGTACCGTTAATTTGTTAATTGAATAATCATCATATAAAATTTATATTATTTTTCAATCGACGAATTACAACAGTAGGTAATTACGATTATAAGTACCTTCAACAGCAAAAGCTTTTCTCATCATAAATGACATAAATAATTATTGATGATATTAAATTATGGTGGCCAAGTTTTAATAGCATAAGTAGTACCTAACAACATATAATTATGTATAATTATCACATACAGACATACAGTACCTATGTACCTAAATGATAGTAATAATCACTGCAATAATTCTGGTATGAAATTACATATTTTTTTAAGCGTTTCCAAACCGAGATAACTCGGATTCCCGATTGTAATTAACAATTAAAAAACTACGAAATGTTTCACATAATTGGTAATACACTTGTCCGAGATAAGGATAACTTATACAGAACTTAAATACATTTATAAATAACTCGGGTTTAAAACTAGAGGTAAGAACTATTATCTGAAACCCAAATTGTATTTATATTTACCTACTTTTGTCACGGTTCTTAATATTTTATGTAGGTAAGGTTACAGAACAATAAAGAAAATAAATTAAACTTCCCACTCTCATATTCGACGACGTTATGCCATTATTATAACCACACAATATAATATTAAAAATCATGTACTTATTATTATTTTTTTTTAAAAAATAGAATTATAATTTATGGTGATTTTTGAGCACGATTTATATGTGAGGTGGAGACTGTAGGGTAAGAGAACAATTATTATTATATTCAAGCCCTTTTAAAGATCGTTGTCAAATACACATAGGAAACACAATGTCCTTAGTTAAAAAAAAAATAATAATAAAAACTACACGGCAGCGTACATATCATGTCAGTTAACATAATTTTTAATTTTCATAAATTTTCGTTTTCATCATATTTTCCGTCCACTTTCATTATATTCCAAGTGATAGTTATTACTTATATTCAGTTGTGAATTTGAGATTGAAACGCCAATCAGCAAAACTATATATAAAGGGGCCTTGTACAACTAACTAAACGACTAATAAATCCACCACTGCTTATATTTTAATACCACCAATTTTGAACATCTTTATTTTTGCCTGAAAATTAAATCAACTTACTAACGATATTTATGAACTGAATTTCAAACTTAGTTTATTTAATTTATCTATTAACTGAATTGGAAAAAAATTAACTTAACTTAAGTGCGAGTTAAAAAATATCATCTCATTTCTCTGTATCGTCGTATTATGTTTATGTCAGTCAAAATAATTACTGATTTTATTCTAACATAATATATACTATTAATTCTACCCAGTAGATTATTGGAATCTCATAATTCACATTTAATTTTATATTTTAAACTTAACAAATTTGAAAAATAATATTAATATCAGTATCATGTTGTGGTTCACTGCTCAACTGCTGCAGTATTCATAAACACATAATAATTAAGGAGTGATCTATTAAACATAATATACTCATAATTTTAGAAAACAATTACGTTTATTTTCTTTTACATGATTTTAAGTCGTGGTAAAACAAAATTTTTACTTTTAGTATCGTTATTTTTAAGTTTTTTTACTTTTTTGAATGACAACATGCATTTTATGTTCTGAAGCAGAACATATTCTGATAATAATTGGAATCAAATTTCGGACAGATATTATATCATTTATGCTTATGACTTAGAGCTTTATAAGACATAAAGATATTTTAATGTTTAGATGAGCGGAGTAATGAATCAACATTTTTCGGGATACTCCCTATGTCGGTTTGGATACGTTCATCAGAAATTTAGTTTTTATTTTTATTCTGCTTTGGAATAAGGAATTAATAAATATGCGTGTTATCGTTAAAAAAGTTAAAAAATGTTATTTTTTAACTATTAAAAATTATATTAAAAATACGTTCAATAACGTTTATATCGTTTCTGAAATAATGTGTGCCTTGCGTTAAATGGATCACCCTGTATATTTATATATCTAATGAAGTTGAGAGCAGGTTTGGAATTTCTAACCAAGAACAATTCAATGGAAAAAATTACGTCATTTTTCTATACATAGTTAGATAGTTTAGTGAGGTGATTTTTTTCGTCGTTCATAAATTGAAATTTGTACAGCGTCTGCGCAGTTAGATAGATGCATTATATATGCTATACGTAGGTAATTAAAGTGTAATAAATACTATACTTAATCAACTCATTTTAGATTCTATAAGCGGCGCGAAGAATGTATATTTGGTTTTACAAGGATAAGCGTTCTTTTTGTGTTTTGTCTGTTATCAATTGTTCGAATAGGAGTGTCCGACCAGTTCAGTACGTCATTACCTGTCTATTTATTAGATTTACTGGAAATTAATTACAGAAACACTAAAGGGACAAAAAGTATGGAATTTTCTGAAAAAATTTTGAAAATATACCGAACAAACAGCAAAGCTTATGCTTGTTATAACAAAATAAAATAATATTTTGAAACATAATAAGCATTCATACTATTATAAATATGCGATTTTTTTAATCTGTTGTTAAAAATATGGACAATTGTGATTGGATAGTTTATAGTTAGCATTTTACAATTGTGTTTTGCGTTTTAACACGTAGGCACCTACCTACCTATATTATGTACTTTTTGGGTATATTAATTTGAAATTTTAAGAATTATGAACAATAATTTCGAATTTGAATTGCACCATTATAATATTAATATTTATAAATAATCAGTGTATATAGTGTATTATAGTGTATGTCATTAAATATTTTATTCTAAATAATATCTCGAATAAATATTATTTTTAACGTTCGAGTTATTTTTATGCACAGTGGATTTATAATTTTATGATGATACATTATCGTTTTGAGATTTAATTGTATAACATGATATATTTATGGTTGGGTTGTTTTTCTTTTAATATTTGCAAGTTTTTATTATTTTCACTTGACATTTTAATACAAGGTTAGTGGTTAGTAATTATTTGTTTCTATCATACCACATTCGTTTTCAGTGTTTTTTATTTTATAGGTATTATTTTATGAATTTTTCTTTTTTGTGTGTACTCAATAATTCTCACATTTCCCATAGCGAGCTTTACGGCTTATAATAATCACAACACATTTGACTTTATTTGTCAACGATATAATATTATGTGTTTTGATTTATTTCAATAGAATTTGGAGTTTTGAGTATCGAGAATTGAAATTGTATTATTGTATAAAGGTACCAAGTAAAATTTGTTTGCGTCGATGATTCGCCAAAGAGAGCGTATCCCACTCCGTATTTACTAAAACTGCTTAAGAACTTTCTAGCAATAATTTCCCCTCGAATGTGGCAGGCAGCATTCAAATATTATATATCAATATTTTTAACTGAGTTCAGGTAACAAATCTGAAAAATAGACATAGTGTCATAATAATGTATTACTTAAAAATAAATAAATATGGCTGTCCATTACGAAAGTGGTATTTTAATAAAATTATATTAAAATGTGACAATTTATAAATTTATAACTGAATACCTTCCAGATTCTAAATTTCTAATGTAACTAATATATTATGTTAAGGAGTAATAATAACAAAGTCCAGGGACTTGTATTTGAGTAAGCATGTTTTAAAATAACCGTTCAAAACGTATAGCTAAGTGATATAGAAATTCGTTTCATAATATTAGGAGTTCATACACATTTTTTTTGTTGCTTTTTTTAGGTGCTAGTGTATGTTTTGTTACATTTGTATTTTAAGTGCTAACATTAAAAAAAAGGATTTTCCGGTTTTCTTTCAATGTCTCTCCTTCTTTCTCTCTCTTTCTCTCTCTATCAAAAAAAAAATGAACATAAAGAATTGAAAAATAGATCTTCATAAATACTTTGGCAAAACTATTTCTAAACATTTTACACTCGAGATAGTATTAGTGCCACTGCAGGTAGTTACCTACTTAATTCGTATAAGTATAATACTTACAATATTAACTCTTTTTTATCCAATATATTTGTTACTAATGATACTATCAATAAGTGTCGATTATATACCGTATTTGTTTCAATATATTATATGAATATAACTTACAGAGTTATAAAATTGTATAAAATATATGACATTTAATGATTTGAATAATTTTCGTTTTTTTATAAAAAAAAATCATCAGCTATAATGATTTTTTAACTTGAGACAGAGATTACTCGAAGTTCCTTGAAAATATTAGCCGTTTAAAGAAAGTTGTCTTCGATATCGAATCGTTCAATTGTACGAATTTGTATACTATATATAAGGTTTCTGTATAATATAAGATATACCTGTACCTATGAGACATAGGTATAAATGATGTATAGGTATACATAGCTGGTGTAGATACCTACATTAATCATGTGATGAATTTGAATTGTAAACTTTCTAAATTAATGTTCTTATTACCATCACGATTATAATAAAATACAAAGTCGAATATAATATTTATTCTTACATCAAACCGATATTAAAAAAATAAGATTTTGTATTATTCAATATTACTATAAAGTTGTAATAATTTACATTTTAAACTTGATAATCGCAAGCTTTACCACTATAAACACATAATATTTATTATTATTATTATTATACTATGATATAATACGATTTAAATTATGTTTGTGTCAATAAGACCAATACGTTTTAGTAATATAAATCATTCAGCCACGCGTGCCTATGGCGTATATAGGTACCTATGTGTTCATAATATTGATAAGCAATATTATGTAAAAAATACTTTTGAGATAGTAGGTATTTAAATACAGATACAAATAGATTCATCCAGAAAGTATTTAAAACATATTTTAAATAATTTTAAGAAAGAGTACCAGATCATCATTATTATACAATTTATTTGTAGGTATCCGTGGGCGTTTATCGCCTTTCTCTGGGCGATGTCCGAATAAAAAAAACTGACAGACGAGTGAAATTCTCAGCCTCTAGCACTTCAATAGATATCGAACGACCATATATACAGGGTGTTTCACTAAGCATGTTCCCTACCTTTATTTGGTTTGGTAATTTATTTATTAAAATTCTGATTTTTGGAACTTTCAAGTATGGACGAGGATTACAGTTTCAAATACTTTGATTTTGTACAAGTACCCTTAAAAAAGTGTCCAGGTATTATAAACCATTCTTTTTTTTCTGTGTATTGATAAAAAGAAGGCTCTCTTGAAAATGCCGATATTGTATCTAATTCGAAATTCAAAAAATTTGTTTTTTTTTTTAAATTGGTTAACTTTGTTTATTAAAAGGATGCCAGAGGACCATATTTCTTACCTCTGACCTACATGAAGCAAAGCAAATTTATGTTTAGCAGAATCAACTCTGAGTTGTTATTTTTAAGATTAAGGTGTATTAGTGAATTCATCTGTAAGTATTATTTATACTAATTTATAAGCATTTTTAAATTGTAATTTTAACTTACACACAAATAAAAATATCTTAAAAATGCTAACCTAGTGATACGAGTATTGTTCTTAACTTAAAGTTTGATAATAAATGAATTCATTGGGTTGGTTTTATTGAACGTAAATTTGACATGTTGCTCATGAGTCAGAGAGAAAAACAAATAGTGCCCTGATATCTCCTTAAGGATAATATTAATGCAAGTTAATGGGTTTGGATGATATGGGGCCTATGAAGTTTTGAAAATTATATTTATAATTACTGATCTATGAACATTTTAAATTTTGTAAATTTAAAAGCAACCACTAAATCAAATATTATATATTGTATTTTATATTTTTATAAAACCATTTTAAACTACTCGATAGAATTCTTATTTAGTAACGTAAATATTTAAAAAGAAAACTATCTGCTTAACTGCAAAAAAATTTGCGACTAGGTAAATATGTTTGTTTTTAAATATATTTTTTAATTTCTGCAAGCGCTTTTAATGAAGAACTTTGCATTCAATTGTCAAGCTCTTTTTGTCACAAACAAAAATTATAGTACACATAAAAAAGAATGACAAAAAGTTACAAAATATTTTGAAAATTATTTCATGTCTAGAAAATTCTAAAATAATGATTTTTGAAAATATGGTAGTTCATCATACCTAGTACAATATTAAGTATATTTTATACATTACTTATTTTTTTACTAATCAAATGATTTCATCAATTTATTTTTATAAGAAAAATATTTCATTATAATGATACTCTGCAAATAAAATAAAAATTAAACTGCAGGCTATTTTTTTTTTTTTTTTGATAAAAATAATAGTCAATAGCACACCTTCGAGTTAATATCACAGTATCATTGAGTATGATTGTCATGAATATTTTAACTGAGTTCAGGTAACAAATCTGAAAAATAGACATAGTGTCATAATAATGTATTACTTAAAAATAAATAAATATGGCTGTCCATTACGAAANAGTTGTTATTTTTAAGATTAAGGTGTATTAGTGAATTCATCTGTAAGTATTATTTATACTAATTTATAAGCATTTTTAAATTGTAATTTTAACTTGGCTAAGTTTAACTTAAGCAGGCTATTTTTTTTTTTTTTTGATAAAAATAATAGTCAATAGCACACCTTCGAGTTAATATCACAGTATCATTGAGTATGATTGTCATGAATATAACTGTTTACGGAAGTTTTTTGCTATAATTTTAGGGAATTCATATCGCACTGCACTTGCATGAAAAAACTGATTATTATGACTAACAGACGTGTAGTCCATTTGATTAAATTTAAAGATTCTATATTCTTAATTTAATGAATGAATTTCAAAAGCTCCAAAATGTGCAGTCCAACCTATGAAATCATATCAGTTTTTCTTTAAATTTAAACTATTATATAATCATTTTTCATTAATAATAAAACTTTTTTATCCGAGTGTGCCTTGCTGAATCATCCTATATAACATGATGATGCCTATATACCGATGGAATATTTGGCACGTACGTTTACGGTTTTTCGATTGACCCTGTTCTCTGTAATAATTTATTATACCTATGTGCGTGTATGTGTGATGTGCGTGTGCGTTCTCGTGACATCATATCTCTTCCTCTGTGCCTTGTACCTATTATATATAAGTATTTTATAGGTATGTTCGGTGTTTCAGTGGCGCGAACAAACCACATAATAGTGCTAAAACTTGGGTTAACTTTATGGTTAGGTACAATACAATAAAATAATATGAATTTTATTAGTTACTATATTAGCTGTATAACCAGCTGACTTTGTCTTAAAGATTTCTATCGTTACATGTGAAGTCCCTACTCCTTAACCTTGGTAATAACAAAGATAACTGCTGATAACCGTATTATATAAAATATGTTTTTTTTAATTAAGAAAATGCATATTATTTGAAGAATCAATAGATACCTATATCCAGTAGCCAGTGGATCTAGTCATAAGTATATTTGAAATATAATTACTATTAATTTATTAGTATATAGTACATGGCTAATCGTTGTAGGATAAAATGTTAAAAATAGGTACTATATATAATATATAGATACATATTATAATACAACCGTTTATGTCCTTAGATAGGTAGGTTATACTTGATACGATATTATGGTAAAATATTTTGTTCATTATTTGTTTAAAAAATCAAATTTTCATGTGTCGTAGATAATTTGAATACTACGTGATGCTCTCACATCTTGGATTTTTCTAATATTATTAATTTCCTCGTTCTGTTAAAAATGAACAAACAGAAAATTCGGCGTTAAAATCAGTTTTAGTGTAGGAACCTATATTTCAGTTCACGAGTAAATTCGATCAATTTTAATTAATTTGACTGAGATGGGTCACTTTATGGTAGATTAGATACCGCACTTGGTTTGTTTTCATATGCGGTTCATATTACAATAATATTATCTAAACTTTCCTGATATCTCTACTTGAACAACAATTTCCAAAACTTTCGTGAAATCCGGTTGAGGATGTTTTGAGTCTATCTAAGCTACAAACATACAAGCATTACAATTTGAAACAATTAATTAAATATTCAATTATTTTATTTAAAAGAAATCCCATAAGACGAGTGGTAGTGGGTTGGCCAAGTCATTAATCATTTTTTTTTAAATGTGTATAAATATTATTTCTGTAACCAAAGGCAACTCTGTATATTGTATATACACAAAAAAAATATTCGATTTCCTGAGCCAAAACAAAATTCATGTGTGAGCTATGTTAAAAATAAACGAAGTAAAGAACATTATACCCGGGTTTCGGGGAATATGATGTGTGAAAAATTTAGTGCCAATAGGCATTAGCTGATTTCGCTAGGGAAAAAGTTTTTTTTTGTGTGGACCTTAAATCCACATAGGTAATATGATATCTGATAGACAGTTATAAAAAGTTGAATCTCAAAAAATTGATGTAAAAAAGTATTTTCCTTCTCTTTTTTACATACTTTAGAGTTAAGACTGTCAATAACTACGTTTGCATTTGATAGAGATTGGTATGATTAAAAATACATTATTTATTCTTACTTGTAATAAACAATGATTACGTCAGGGAAACTTAAAATTACATTACATTTAAATAGTTCAAATATTTGAGTTTATAGCTGATTTAAAAACTATTAATTTATAAACTCATTTTTTTGAAACTAGATTATTTAGTTTACTTACAAAAATACTGGTCAATATTATTCGCAAGTTTTTTTTATGAAAACGAAATTTGAAACTGTCCGTTACAGCAAAACTTTTCTTTTTTAGCTTTTTCACTTAACATTTCAGACATTTGAAATAAAGTTGAATATAGAATAACTGTACTGAATAATACGAAACAGCACACTAAACGTTACATATTAACTTCAATATAAGTCGAATTGCATGTATCATTGGGCAGGTAAGATATTAGTTTGATTTAATAATTACACTGATTAGATTACACTATCACGAAAGGCGAACGACCATAATAAATAATAATATAACAAGCACTGATGTACTACTAATATAAAGCACTTCGACTATAAAATTAGAAAATCAATTGTATGGGACTCACCTGTAATGCAGCCATCATATTATGATACATGTACTCATGTGCCTTCCTAACTATGTCTAGTTTGAAGAGGTTTTTCGATGAAATACAATTTGACTACTTACTTTTTGGTACCACTATTATAAAACCAAATGGTGCAACTGATTCAAACATAGTTTTCTCCCGACTTATAATCAAAAATTAAGATAACGAGTTACACGAGGGTCAATTAGTGAATGCAGTGTACGAATTGTACTAATGTGTGTTTTCGAATGCAGTGCATAGTTAGTTGCATTTATAATATGTGCGATAGTTTGGTTGATCGGGGAGATTCCGATTTGCTCATACATAAATTAAGTACTTAAAGTACGGGTTATTGCTCAAGATCGGCGGGTACCGGTTAGGTACTCTGGTACTCGACAAGTCGACTACTTCATACACCGATTAACTGAACATAATTATATGGTTTCCCTCCACTATTACAGTGGATTCGGAGGGTTCTGAGGGCAGGGTATCGACGTTTCAATGCTTTTGGACTTTCTTCGAGCTCAAGGAACCCGAATCGAATTGCGGAGAACATTTTTTATTATTACCATGATAATATTTTATCGTTCGTATTGGATAGATACAGTGAACTCAATTTGTTTACACTGATGTACATATAATATTTACATTTTTTTTTTATTGCGGAAAATAATTTCGATATCGAAATACCGCGATAACGGAGCGAGCTTATCAGACAGACGTGTGTCCGTATATAGAGTCAACATCGAACTAAACTGATACACTAACCTATATTTATTAAATATGTTTGAATTTAAAATTGGTTTTATCACACGACCCTATTACATAAATATCAGCATAATATGTGAATGTGATGTAGGCGCAAGGTGCCAAAATAAAGAAAGAAAAAAGACACTTTTCTCAGAATGAAGAGAATCCTCTCATGAATTTTGATACTAGTTTAATAATAATTATTGTTTACTATCGAATACTATAGTAATATAAGATAAATTATCAAAATAACTATTTAGTATTTATACAATTATATTCATATTTATTATAATATGACTATGGTGGGTAGTTAAAAACAAAAAAAAAACGAAACCACTGAGCCGCCTTTTTGGCCTTTTTCGGGATTACTAACACTTTTGATATTTTTTTATGTAAGTCCTTTAGTTACAGGATTTATGGGAGTCAGAAAATTATTTTTAACCTTCTGTCATACCTACGCTTTATAACTTAATAACGGACTTGAGAGATGTCTGAGATCAATGTGTATGAAATGGATTATTGTTACATAAAAAGGTGCTTTGCGTGTAGCTATATCAGTTTTGGATTGAAAACATTGAATACGATCACTTGGAAAAGTGTAGACCTGTGCCTATATTAGCTTTTGTTGAATTTTAAATTATTATTAGATAGGCACTTTTCTTTAAACTTTAAATTGATATGTATATGTATTATGTATTTATTAAAATGGTCAATATTTTGATATAAATTATGGATTTTAATTTGTTTTAACTTCAATATGAATTTCGCTTATTATTAAAATGGTGCAATCATTATTGTTGTGGTTTTTTTTTCAGTGGTATTTTTTACTAACATTTTTTTTTCGATTTAGAATACCACTTAAATTTTAACCACAATACCACAATATTTTATTTTAGATTTCTTCCTACGTGAGAATAATAGATAGACATTTACTTATAACTTATATTACCTACCGATAAACAATACTAAAGCTATTTCAATTTTTACATTTTAATTAATTTTTGTTTACAATTTTTAATCGATTTCTGTTTAAAAACTACAAATCGAATATTATTTTCATAGAAATTATGGATTCGAATTGTTTTTGATGTCAATATAAAGTTTAGAGTAACACAAAAAAAATGTCGATTTCAATCCCTGATAATTGTTTATTGTATAAGTTGTAAAAAAAAAGTAACTAATAAAACGATCTCATTTTATATACAAACAAATTATTTGGACACTGTGGAATATAATTAACACTAAACAACTAGAACAACAACAATTAGTGATATAAGATCGACAGAATAATGTACGCACAGAGTTTATAATACTCATTTAGTAGGTATATAATAATATATAACAAATTATTATTATAGTTAAGCAGTAACACGGCGCTCCGTGTAGGCAATTTTGATGTAGCTATACATTTTTTTAAATGTTAGGAGAAAGAATAACCATCAATACTGATTCTTTAAATATAAATAATAATATTCCTAAGCTGGTAAATATTTTAATATAATTCAATTTATAAAAGTAAATTCTAAATAAAGTATTATAGGTACATACAATTATATGTATATTGTACCAGTATGAATACAATTATATCTATTATATTATGTTATACGAGATATATAAAATACTCAAAGTATAGAAAGTTTAATATTGATTTCGAAAAATTTAAATTTAAATACACAATCCATGATTATTATTGTTGTTTTTTTATAGTAAATTCTAGTGAATTTGGCTACTATGATTCTATTAGATTAATCAATCAATTAATTATTTGGACAAGGAAATGCAAACACAATATAGTGTACACCGAATTTGATGCAATACTTTTATTTTATCATTCTATAATAGAATTAATATCGAAGACAATATAATATGACATTATGTTTTAAAAGAACCTTTAATAGACATTTTTAATTGCTATGTTTGTTGAAATAATTTTTTGTTTTCTCATCAAATGAAGGTTAGAGTCTTTCAATAATGACCGGAAAAATATATAAATATATATGACATATGTGGCGTTTAATGTAACTACCAGAAATTATTGTACGAATATTATCCTAACAATGAGTTTAATTTATCTTTTTTTCGTGTGAATCTTTAAAATGTTTACATGAAAACAAAATAATTATGAATAATATTAAATTAAAAATTGATAAGTTTAAAAAGCAAAAACAAAATATGAGGGTTTTTTTACAATAATAATACAGTCTGAAGGTATATTATTCATGTCCATAATGTGTCATAATAATCACATAATATTTTTGAAAATATAAATTAACCTTAAAATTATTCATATATACACTTAATATGCTTTGTGTCCTGCCAATTTTGATTTAGAACCGCACCTTAGTGTAAGCCCAATATTATTTAAACAAATATATTTATCTAGATATGATTCTTCATAGATATTTTGTTTAAAATAAAATTTTAGGTGTTTATTGTCATAGAAATATAGCAGATATATTGTTCACTTTGCTCGCAACATTTTATAATACGTCTGATAATATTATCTGAGGAATTTAATTTTAAAATAAGGATAACTTATTATCATTTTTACGTATGTTTTAGTGTCGTTAAAATGAGATTTGTCATCTTGACATCGTCTGTGGTTTTGCAATACTGAGCTTAAAGACAGAACTTTTGAAGTCACCTCAGACGAGGAAAAAATATCGATTTTCAGTCATGTTGTAAGACTCCCCCGTAGATGACTTCGTCGTATTTTTGTCACGAAATTAGATGCAAATATATACGGTTAGTATGATATATTTTAAGAGTTTTGAGCTGCAGAAAACAAAATACGAGATTATAAAGATAAAAATAGTTATTAATAGATTAACGTCACAGTGTATACAGATCGTACGCATCTATCGCTCCTGATAAAGTAATGAATAGTAGTTCTATGGTGTTTTACTATACCTAAATGAAAGTTATGTGTGGCATATTTTTGCGAGGCGTTCATAATATCTGAATACACATAATATATCAGATATAAATTTAAATTTTTAGCCAAGTCAAAATTTACAATTAAATGTAAATAGAATTATATTTTAAATTATTATAATTTTCTTAGTAAACTAATTTTAATAATTAAATTCATACTTCAAACTGTGTGAAGTCCACTGTCATTATAATTATAGGTACCACACATAAATGAGATACATTGCAGGCAATTTCCATTAATTGGTATATTATCAAAAAGATTGAAAAATCACTATTTATTAATAATTATTCATACAATTACTGTTTTCTTGATGCCTTTTTACCGACTGATATCTGAAACAACGCATCCAAAAATATTTTCTACTGTTTAGCAAGTAAAATATTTATTTTAATTAGCAATAACTACCCACTCTGTTATTGTTACTGTTGGCTTTCATTAGTTAAAGTTGTACAAACGATTACACTTTACAACAGTGGCGTGTTCATAGACGATAACGCTCTCCACTATGCGTATGAAAGGAATACTTATTTAATTAGCAATAGTAATATTATCATATTAGAAATTATTTATAGATGTTTGTATAAAAATCATATATTTTATAATATATAATTTTCTCGAGTTATGGTTTTATAATATTATGTTTTTCAATTTTTTATTTTCAAACTCGTACGCATATACTGCTTTGTCAATTAACTGATTCATTGTATAAGTTATAGTAGATAGGTACATACATATATTATGGGTACATAATTCCACATTCTCTAAATATTGTTACAACGTAACTCTGTTGTATTCGTTTTTAAAATCTAAAAAAGGTATCATAGAAAAACCTATACTATAACGGAACAGCGTTATTCTCAAAAAATGTTAGTCCGGTACTCCTCTCATCTAAACTTAAAACTAATTAAATAAACCAGTCGTTCGTAGTTCAATTTTTATCCATCGAAATACTACAAAATATAAAATCAAAAATACTTAATAATATTTAGTCGTTCAAATTAAAAACTTAAAAAACGATAAAAAAAATTGGAAAAAAGTAATTTTGCAATGAAATCGAATCATGTAAAATAAAATATTTTCAAATAAGTTAAGTTTAAGCATATACACTGAAATGGACCACCTTGTATATATAGGCAGATTGCTTGTGCGTGATTCAACGAGACAAACCATTGATTCAGTGCCAAA
The DNA here is from genome assembly GCF_001856785.1 of Myzus persicae. Classification (NCBI taxonomy): domain Eukaryota; kingdom Metazoa; phylum Arthropoda; class Insecta; order Hemiptera; family Aphididae; genus Myzus; species Myzus persicae. The sequence continues at coordinate 84,859 of NW_019103966.1, forward strand.
AATGTGAGTCAGTAAATTCGACGCATTTAAATTTTACACGTGACATAACACATTGTTCTAATGTTTTGCTCCACACACATTTACAGCTCCGTCGTGAGTTCATTTTTGTCTTATAATGTTGTCATTATTTTTAAGTTTTTTGAAATCTATCAAATACGACCGCAGTTCTACGCACGAATATAATATCATATGAAATTATGTTATTATAAACGCGATAATAATATACACACACGCATGTATGTGACATAATATGATATATTATACACGGTGCCTGTCGTGCGTGTTTGTACCGCAGTCAATAATTTTCTTACCTAGTGACTTATATTCTTTCTGAAATATGATTTTCAAATCGTAAAAGCCTCCCTAAACGTCTGCTTAAGCCTTAAACTGTTATCCGTAATACTGTTAGCCTAATAATTCAGAAGAAACTGCTACAGTTCAAATTTAAGTTGTATACATAGAATTTTTCTAAAATTCATACCTCATATAAATTGTTGAAGGTATAATTTATAGTAAAAGAGTGCTCATTTGAAAAAATAAGTAAGTCCCAGGACACTCTTAAAATCGCACAAAATATAATCCATTAGAAAATATGGCCATACGTAGGCTTAAAAAATTCCGAAAATAAGTATTTGAATGAATTCATTATTAAATACGTATTTAATGAAAAAAATGGGGGCAAGCATGCTCGGTGAGTCACAACTCACACTGTATGTATTTAGAGAGTGGGTAAGTTTATATACAACCGACGTCACAGAGAGAGTAACCGCCAGTTTATATTATAAATTATTATGTGGCGCATATAAATGTATGTTTATAATTGCTTTAACTATATTTTATCTCACGTACAAGTCTCTTGTTTAATAAAACACCTGCGTATGATAATTATTATAATAGTTATTTTAATTCAGTGGCGACACGCATTAGTCGTAAATCATTGTGCTGTGTTTGAACGCCCCCAATCGGTCTGTATATATATACATGTATTATGAAACTTCAAGTCAACCTGATTTTAAATAGTTCATAATATTATATTTTACTTATTTAAGTATTTAAAAAAATTTAAAAAATGTTTGTAGTTATTTCAGTTTTTGTTACCTACCAACTTTCTTTAAAACACCTCCACTAGGTGCATAATCTACCCTTTACATGTATGTACAAAATGTTTAAAAATATTCTTCTACCTGTTGAAAATTCTTGATTACGCCTGCGTCTGTGTACAACAAAGCTATTTAGGTATTGTTCTTAGCCATTAGGGTTTGGATTTAGATGAAACGTTACTTTGGTGCCTGGTTGTTTATAATAACGTACATAAAGCTAACTCGTAAGTAGAGAATGAGTTTGGATGAAAATTCAACTTTTTAAGCTATTTTTCAAGTTTTTATACAATCCTTCTAATTTTTTTTTCTTGAAGTGAATGAAAATAATTGTAGTTTACAATTTATTGTTGCTATAAATCCAGCATATTGGCTGGGGTAGGTACATGATGATGTTCGGGTCAGAAAGTATGGAATGTGTAGGTATATAGATATATATATTATATATCTATGTCTACCCTGTGGTGGACACTCGTCCACCACAGTTTTCATTTGCTTATGGAAATATAATAAAAGAGGCCATAACAATTCTTATATTTAAGTATTTAAAGTGTGAGTAGTAGTGTTCACACAGATCCTCCTCTGCTGTCGGTTCAAACGAAAAAAAAAAAAAGTATTTAAAGTGTGATCAGAAAAAATAACAGTAAGAAGTCAATACGTTTTCTAAGAGCATGTTGTAAGATTTTTAAGGCATTTTTTTAGGTCTTTTAAATCACAGCCCTATAATTATTAGGTAAACATTATTTTAAACTGTTATGTAAATATGTGATGTCCTCTCGTCTCGTACCACAGCATAATAATGTATCAACCGTGCACGAAGATGTGTAGGTAAACCTATACGGCTGAGTTATTAATAATTTAGAGGGATTCAAAACACCTATTTCGCAAGCGTTCCGCGTACGTATAGTACGCATCGTCGCGGACTCGAAAGCCCAGAAACATAATATTAGTGTAATATTATTTACAGTGCGATTCACCAAACATGCTATTACTACTCCCATTTTATATTCTTTAATAAATTATTTACAATACTATTATCATTATTAATATTGGGATTTTATAGTAATATGTTATATTATTATAATGATGAGTACCTTAAAATCAAACTTGAAATTTGAAACCCTCAGTTTTCAAGTACCTATTTCAATCTGGACTTTTTATTTCTATGTAGGCACATGTTCCGTGCTTTAATAATGGAGATGATTTTAGAGTCGTGATTCATCAATTTAATAGTAGATTTAAGTACTGCAGACTTCTGCTTGGCGGAGGAACGACAGTACTTAAAGAAAAGTACTCCAATAAAATTATATAAATTGATGCTGTGGATTGTTGTAAAATTGGTCTTTCAAGTGACGGTGGTATGATTCTGATTGGTTTTGATTTTTAGCTTGTTCGAAGGTGGCTCAGCCCAGTGATGTGGTAGATATATGTGCTGTCATTTTCAATACAATGAGGTCATTGCTTATTGGTGTTATTGTTAGGTTATGTAGGTTCAGACTGTTGGTTATTAAAAATCCTATTTTATGTAAGTTTATGTACTGTCACGTACTATAAAGTTACCTCAAATGATTGTCAACTGCCATCGTAATTTGCTACAGTAAAATATGATATAATAAAACTAAATTTCAAATGAACTCGACCATTGTCGTTTTTGAAACAGGAAAATACCTACACTATGTATTTTAAAAACTGAATACAATGATGAGCTTAAGATTTTAAACTGAAACTTACGGAGTTCAACGGGCGTAATAATATTGTATGTGTGTTGCCTCTACCTCTGCCCCCACCATAAGTTATACTCAAATTTTTTTACAAATATTTAGTAATTAATCCGTTTCCCATGACTCAAAAATTGATTGACCAGGGTTCAGTTGGAAAGTTACCGGAAAATATTCAGCGTGGAAAACTTTTTCTTGGCCTCCGAATTACAGGCTAGGTTCGGAAGAAGAGTGGCTTAAGAAACTGACATTAGAAAATGTACCTTCAGCAGTTCAAGTTCAGCTTCATCAGTCTTAACATCTGCGATTAGCGTGAATTTAACGATTATCGAACATTTTTCTTGTTTTTTTTGTAAGTTTTTCGTGATATTTTATTTTTCAAGCAACTTGTGAGCTTTTTATAATTCCTATATACTATACTTATAGTATATCTTATATAAGTAATTCGCCTAAGCATTGATGCATCGTAAAATAATAAGACATAGCTTATTCTAACATAGATGATGTGTTCTTACTTATAAGTTTGACGATACATGAAAGCCACTCGAATATTAAAGCTAACAACACAAAATTGGTTCTGATGAACGCGCACTTATTATAAGATTGATACGACATATGCTGGTGAGGCGAGGTCTAATTAAGGACTTTATACTTTTTTTTTCAAGCACTACAGAGTTTTGTTCGGCATTTGAAGAGTATTTTGTAGTTTTTTTTCAAACGTTAACCGCTATTGTTTAGCATGAATTGTTGAGCCAGGTAATTTTTTTTGAACATTTTAAAACTCAGTTTCCGACTTATATTTTATATAAAGGAAATGAGAACAAAGGAAAATATAGTACAGTTTACGATGATTGATTTTACTATTATAGGATGCTTTGATGATTTGAAAATTAAAGAAATCAATATGTATTATTTAAATTTGTATAATTTATATTAAAAATCATTTGACTATATGTCAACTATTATACCTTTTAAGTATTTGACTACATTACTACCTACTTAATATTATACTTTAAATGTTTTATGTACAAACATAAAGACAGTTATATAAAAAAAAGACTGTATTCATAATTGACAAATAATTATTCAAATACTTGTTTTTATATTTTGTAGGTAAATATATTATAGATCCCGTGCACTTCGTTGCTTGTTAAAAATACAAATGATTTAAAATTTGTGTTTGATTAGTCATTTAATACCTGCGCCCCGGCGTAGTGGTGTTCAAAATTTCCCGTGACAATTTTCCGCGGATTCACCTCATTTTAATTTCCATTAAAGATGTTGAATACAGTCATATAAAATACAGGTTCAAAATTATAATTAGAAATTAAAATCATAATAACTATTTTTTTTCACATTATTAACTTTGTATATGTGAAACAATTTTTAAAATCGGTTACCAATTATTGAGTGTCTGATTGTGATTTTTAGTTTTATCAATTATCACAGACTGCCCTTCTACCAAGCAATTGCACCTTATTGCGCCTATGTGGACTATTAATATTTATCATAGGGGGATGAGGTGACCGAGTGGTCTGACGCGTCCGCTGCGACGCAGCCGGTCGCGGTTCGATCCTCGGCTACCGGGCGGCATTTTTCTCCGGACAAGTCGCGGTGACCGGAGAACAAGTTCTGCCATCCCCCACCCCCGGGGCATGGCAGAAACCTACGGGTGCCCCATTCGAAATTCTGCCAAAAAACAAACACACACGTGTTCCCCCCTACCGTTCCAAAAAATATACAATACAAACTACAATACAAATCCTACTACAGCTAATGGCCTCAGTTGCCGAAGCTTAAGTTCAATAAAAAAAAAAAAAATATTTATCATTCGGCAGCCAAACTTTAATAACTCTACAGAATTTACAATTGTTTAGATTTCGATACAAAATATTTTTCAAAAATGATCACGACTATAATTATACGACAGGGACCGATATGATCGTCTTGCTTGTCCGGCATTTACAGCTATATAGCTGATGTACTGTCGCCAAGTATATTATATTTATATTATACAACGCAAAGTTCGTACGTATTATAACGGCGCCGCACGAGGCGATTGTCTCACGGCACACGACTATTATTATATTATTATATAATATAAAATATATATACGCGCACCGTATACTCGTTCTGGTCGCAACCCAATTGCAAATATCGATCTCCGTCTGGTGACGTTTATTTTCCCTTTGTTGTGATTCTGTTTTATCGTTCTATCTCTGTCTGTCTGTATGTCTATCTCCCTATCTATCGCGTCTGCACCACAATAATAATATAACATATACGAGCCGAGACGTCGAGCAGTATACTGCACGTCGACGAATTGTTTTCATTCACTCAGTAAAACCCGCATATAATATACAACAGACAGTCACGGGGCACCATCAGAAATGTCCGACACTGCAGGCTTTAGTATTTTTTTTAGTAAAACTCACACATACGTGTCTACTTAATGAAAATATTAAATTTTACATTTTTACGGTAGTAAATATTCACACATCATAATATATAGGTGCACACTACACGCACTACATGCATTATACACATAATTAAACACACGTCATACATAAAGTGATAGCTATAATTAATATACTCAATTAATGTTATCGTCATCATCATTGCCAATATAGGAGGTACCTGTGTACTCGGTCATAATCTGTGCCTTGACATGTAATCGCGTATGTACAAACGTGTGCAATTTTTTTTAAGATTGTACTAAGAATTTTTCTGTTATTGCCGAGAATAATATTAGGTAATATTAATATTACTATCCGTATCCAAAATAAAAAGGGTCCGCTATAGACGTGTCGAAGTACTACTTCGGAGTACCTACTTATCTTTTTTTCCGGGACTTAATCATTTGGTCTGTTGAGGGAGGTGCCCGTTATATATACAGGAGTTTTTTAAGTCTGATTTCACTGTATTTTTTTTACAAACCTAACCTAATGAGACATACATTATGTACTTATGTATATAGTCATAATATTAGAGTAAAATGTAGACAAGTTATTAACCTCACGGTAGGTGTCAAACGTACCTCGTGATATTATCAAAACTTTAACTTTTATCTCTTATAAAACATTTTTTGGAAATTATATCATGTATAGTAAATTCTAGTATGAATATTTGGTAATCATTTCAAGTCTATATTTAGAATAACAAAAAAAAAATAAAATCGATATTGCCGAAAACTGATATTTTAGGACAATTCCCGTATGCTCCCCATTTTTTGTTTTGTTTTAATAATTTTATTTAAGTACTGAGGATTTTCATTTTTCATTTTTGACTTCATAATACTATACCAATTAACCAACTAAACCTCCCTAGAAGTTAAAGATCGAAGCATCTTTTTTGATTATACAACGCGTGTACAATGTTGTCAATATACTCATCATTGAAAAAATTCGAAAATGTGTAGGTACATTATAGTGCCACTCGAAATATAACTAATGAGTGTTGACTAATTGATAATCTAGAATAGGGTTTCAAACGCCCCGGTTTGGCTGGAACTGCTGGTTATTCCGGAATCAAATTATGTTTTACATTTTGACTATTACTAAAACATTTCTAGTAGAAAAACAATATTTTTTTTGACAATTGATAATCAAGTTGATTGTTTGATTGACTGACAACATATATTTTATATTTACAATTGGTTAGGTGACGACAATTATTATTGATCGATATCTTCTTTATTTTCATATGACAATGTAAACTATCACTAATAATCGATAATTTTGTCAGTTACTTATTCATATTTATAACGCTGTGTTAGTTAATGTCTTACAAAAGTATGTTGTATACAGTGCTGACATTGTGAATGGTATTGCAGGTACGATAAAAAAATCGTGTGGTTAAATATGGCAGTTGACCGTGGAGGAGTGGTACGATTTGCCCTATAAAAATAATTTAAAAACCTTTATCCCGGTTTAAGTAAAATGCAAAATATATATTTTATTAATATCAATTTAATGTTATTTGTTGATAGATGATCGCTTGCACTGACCGTGGATAACATTATTATTTGAAGCGCAATTGCCGGCGGGGTAAAGCTGCTTACAGTGTATATCCGAATTCGTGTGCGAAGGACGCTTCCGGCGAGGACGACGACGCCAACGACGACTGATCTTGGCCGCAGCAGCTGCAGTTCCAGCCGGAAATGTCCACACCGGCGGTCACCGCTCCAGCGGAAGTCACCACCGCGGTTGACACCATGCCCGCTACCACGACGGTCACCACGGCTTTGGTCGATCCGTCGAACAATCGTCGATCGCCACCAGAAAAGTTCACTGGGAACGCGAGGCACGCGAGCATGCCGCAAATAGATTCTCGGCCTCGTCGTTTGCAGGAAACTACGATGACCGCCGCCGCGAGGTCCGCGAAGGAGCAGACGGCGCTACAGCAGCGTCAACAGCACGGCAGGTCGAACAGCGCGACGGCATCGACGGCATCTGATAGGGGTGTACACCGGGTCTTTGGTGGAGGGAGTGTAGGCGGTGCCAATGGAGGTGGTGGAGGCGGCGTCGGAGCAGGGTTTAAGAGCAAGTTGCGCAACTCGTTTCGGTCAACCGCCAAGAGGATCCGGCAACAGCAATCGGCCATCGACGCGCTGGCCAAGAACAGCCAAATGCTCGGGCTGCACAACCTCCAGGACAGTCCCAGAACGATGCAGGTGCAACGGGCCTTTGGTCGGGTAAGTGATGTGTGATGACGGTGATATGATTCATATAAAGTGTTCCCTGTACAACGTCCTGGTTTCAAATAATCATTAAATATTAAAATACAATTTTAATGTTATGCATCAAAATATATACACCACGTACCCTCGCCGAAATTACAGTGTTTAAGCGACACAGTTGTAAAACGCACCAGATGAGTCTCTAGTTTTTTCACCTCTGTCAACAACTCTTGAAGTTAATGAGAAACTGTCAAGAGAGAAAGAGTCTAAAGGGTCATCGGCTTATAGTTGCACTAATACACCAGACATGTTAGCCAGGGTTTTGGATGAGTTTGGTTGTTGTTGATAACCGTTGGTGGGATTAAACATATTTTGTGAAAAAAATATTTAAAAATAAATTTAGTAATCTACGAATTGTTGATTCGTACCAACTTCAATTTGTCTATTCAAGTGCAATCCTTTATTAAATATATCGTTTTGAAAGCTGGAGATTATCAATGGAACATTCTATTTAGCACAAAAGAGGTGTCCATTGATGGAGGTTTCACTGTTTACGGCGTATCTATGCATAGTGTTATTGAACTTTTGAAATGGATATCTATTTTATAAACATCGATCACAACGTGTAGACGTTTTTATTTGCATGTAATTGATACAAATTGTATCCAACACGTGGAATAGAAACCATAGTATTTTACACTTATATTTTTTAATTTACAACACCCAGATAACCACGTGGATAACTTTTCACGAAATGCTCATCAGAAAATACTAAATAACATTTGTGTACCTACCTAATTATAATTTATGAGAAAATAATGTACATATAATATTAATAGTCATACAATGAGTACTTACTTTTTTTTATTATTTGAATAATATCAATAAAGGCTATAATACTTGTATATACCTACACTATAAACGTGACTTAAGAAATTTTTAATTTCATATTCTGAAGCAGAATATTATTCGAAGTATTCAAAATCAAATTTTAACAAGTAGTTTTCTAATTATAATTTACTTCTTATGGGTACCACTTCAACTTAAAATACCTACTTATAAATCATAAACTACTCCTCCACAATTAAATGTTTATGTACTGAAGTACTCCACAATATATATAGAATAAGGATATAAAAATGCATGGTGTCATTAAGAAAAGTCAAAAATCTAAAAAAAATAATAACGACACAAATAGTAAAAATAGTCAAAAATATGTTTTTAGAAAAATTTGGTTTTTAACAGCTTAAAATGATGTAAAATACATATATATTTCTTAGAACATTAGTAGTTTTGGGAATAATTACTGTATTGCGTTAAATAGATCACCCACTGTATATACCATTATACAAGTTACAGCTATTGGTGCTGTTCTATACTACTCGCGCGAGTGTATTAAAAATAAAATCTACAACGAGCTTCTCGAACTATTATTGTGTAGTCTTTTTACTGTAGGTTAACCAATCAAAGAAATAAGAATGGTAGATACTAGATATGAGGTGATGCGTGAGATTTGGGAGACGAATAAAGGAATTTTCAAATAGTTTATGTGTCTATATATACACACCTCTCTATAGGTTAGTTCATTTATATAAAAAATTCTCAAGTGATTGAACACATTAGTTAGTCTTTAAGACTTGAACAGTAGGTATACCTACTTCCTACAATCATGGTCTATCACTTTTTAAAACAACAAACGGTCTTACAACCCTCCCATCCCACTACCCCGCACACGTGCTTTTTTCATTCCTGCGGTCTATATGTGTAATAGGCACGTATAAACATAATTTCAGGCCGATCTGTATAATATAATGTACTGCAGTGTATTGAAGGACACGCGTTCCGGAAGTACTGCCCATTTGGCCGCCTTGCAAAAGTGAATTTGTTTTAAACCAACAAACGAACGTTGAAAAGTCCCTTAAACGGTTACCGCGGTGGCAATTTCCTGCCGAAAGACCGAAGAGCAGTCGTGTTCGTTAAGCGACGGGTGTATGCATATATATATACATTATATAGTTCCTAGACCGTGTTAACTGTTGGGATATCGCCACGTGACTTCCGAAATCGGCGGCCAAAGAGAGAGAGGGGGGGAGGGGCGTACAGAAAATTACTTTATCGTTCAACTTCTTATAGTTAGTTTAAGCTTTCAAAAACACGAGCGCTAGTGTCCCTCATCTCACTGTTATAAGGAATCAAACAATCTTATTTTAAATTTTTCAGAATGACAATTAATTTTATCAACAGTAGTATCAAAAAGTTGGTACTAAACTGGCTTTTTCTGGGTATAATCCTTGCACTTTTGGGTACAAGGGCTAAAAAGAATACTTTTAGTTTAGATTCAGATGAAACGATTGAAACGTTTAAACATTAATATTATTGTTATTAATTTTTCTTTGATTTCTTTTAGATATTTACTGAACGAGTATACGCAAAAAGTTACGCTTAAAAACATTTATTAGGTACTCCTAATTTGGAACACTGTCTTATTTGATATTTTTAATGCTCTATTTATATATTCAACAATAATAATATTATTAAAGGCAGTTGTTTTGAATGAATACTAAATAGTATTCAAGTGCTAAGACTATTCATGTAAAATATTAATATAGAATAAAAATATAACATATTTATTCCTTGACCTTTCATAAAAACCGGAGCTTCGATGCCAAAACTGAGAATATAGGTATGATAATAATTTTGATTTTCTTTCCTTAAAAATAGTAAAACCTGCCTAATATAACCTTTTTGACTTTTACCAGTCAGTGTATTTTTCGCAATTTATTAATTTGTTTGGCTATCGAATATTCGTACAGTCGTTTGTTATTACAAAATAATGTGTATGAAGTTAAATGACACTTTTTGAGACTTTTTTTGTTTAAAAATCGTTGAAATATCTATTAGTATAGGTATAACATTTTATAGAAGGATTTTGAATTGGTTTGACACCCACAAACGCATATGAAAATAATTAAATCACAGTTTGAAAAACAGAAATTCGTATCGTTACAAAAAAGGACAAGTTTGTGAGGTCATAGGGGGGGGGGGGGGGCAATTATAACCCTTAATTTTTAAATTAGCACCCACATTATTTATGCCATTTGTGGTATACTAAAGTAAACTAAACTAAAAAAATAAGATGTTTCGAAATAAAATGAAAATTAAAGAAACTCGCATTTAATGCACCATGAAAAAAATTAATGTCTTGTCTTCTCAGCTGCTATATTAATTGATACTAATAATCATCTTCTTATTTCACTGACATGATTGGCCTACTCTCAGAGAGTTGCCTGTCTAGCTATACGTATGTTTTAAACTGCCTCCCTCCAGTTGTCAACTCGTGGGGTTTTTAGATCTTCTTCTACCACATCAATCTATCTTTTCCTGTGTCATCTTCTAGGTCTTCTTCCTCGAGGCTTACATTCCAATGTTGTTCTTGCTTTTTCTTTAATTAATCAAAATGCTCGAATAAAAACATATGCACCACAGTTTACTTATGGGTGAATGGCATACACAGCGGGTTTTCATTCAAAAAGAAGCTTGTATCGGAGCAGCCACTTGGTATGCACTTCTTAAGTGTTAAACAAATCTAAGCGTTCAAAAAAAATGTTGACCCTTAGAAGCATACTTAGTAATTCCAGAAATCCGAATTAGAATACAAATGCATATTAATTTTGAAAAAAACCGCTATGAGCATGCTCGCCAAATCACACTGTATGATTAAGTGTGACTTACAGCTTGCAGTTATTGTTCGTGTTAAATACGATTCAGTGATGTATATATATATGATAATTATATCTCCATATAATACATAATAATACAATACCTTATACTGTCTTGGTGAGCTGCGGTTGTAAGCTCAATCTGCGAAAATGCTCAGAGTGTGCCGGCGTTGCTAGCTCCCGGATGGGTGACCACCTTTTAGATACTTAATTATTTGTAAATAATCAACCTTGAGTCGTTATTCCTTGAATAAATAATAAATGTACGACAACTTTTAATATCAACCGTGAAGTTGTTTGTTAATATTTTACAATAATTGGGTGAGCTGCAACGTTCATTATTCAACGAATATTTTTATTCGGCGAACTTTTATTGAATAATATTCTGTGTACAGCGTAAATGGTTAAACATAAAAAAAAAATACTAAAAAATACTTAAACATTTGTATTATAATGCTGCTTATTATTTGAAGAGTGAAAAATTTAAATAATAATTTGTTTATAGGTTTGAATCCGATTATTTCGTTTTCTTTCCATTATTTTATTATATAATCATTAAATCGTATAAACTTATACTTAACGGACATAAAATGTTTGCTGTGAATAAAAATCTTTTATCGTTTATTACTTTATTTAGTGATTTCTAGTTTTTATTGTTTTTAGGTGTTGCTATTTTCTAATTATGTTTGAATAATAATGTGTTTAAGTGTTGACAAAAATATGACATAAGTACTTACATTGTAAAACTCCACTTTTTATTTTCTTCTAATTGACAATAATGAATATCTTTTATCGGTTATTATAATTTTCCGTCTCGCCGAACACATGATTTCCCCAAGCTAAAACATTCCTTGTGGATTTCCCACGTTATACCCGGAAACAACAACATAGAACCGACCCCATCCATTGCTTTAACATATAGTGACAATTATTTATTATTAATAATAATAAACAAACTATATAATTAATACAGAACAAAATATAAAGAATAAAGATTCAATGAGTTGTTTCTGACAAATAAAAAAATTTTAATAATTGTTTTTTTTCTTTATCCTTATTCACAATGAGTTATTTACGTCTTACGACTCAAAAAATAATGTATTCGGTTAATAAATTGATAAAAATCATTCATAACCAATTATTATAAATCAATTTATGTATTTTTTATATAACCATGAGTGATAAATAGTAAGTAATACCTATAAATGACCTACATTTTTTTTTATACATACTTCATAAAACAAAACAAAATTATTTAAGAAATATTGTTTTTTAATTTAATATTATGTTTTGTGACTCTCGCAGAGAAATAAAAGCAAATTACATTCAAACGATATTCACAATTCAATAAAATATGACGTATACATACCTGTTACGATATTACATATCGACGAGCATCACTGCAGTGTTGACACAGACTATGTTCTCTCATTTAAAGTTTGTTTTTTTAGTGATTGGATTTTGAACTAACTTTTTGCAAGCCGTCTGTGGTAAACAACAATAACTCTATATAACTCTGAAAAAAAGTTTCTCATTTGCTATTGCAGGCTACGCTGTTTCTCTATTTTATCGAATCGTTAATAGAAAGTACCTATAAGTGGTTCATTATACTATACATAATAAGTTACATGTACTTTACTGTTTTCATGTCTCCCATCGTTATTAATAACGCTGGAATCGATATCGATGGATGATGATTATAATATAATGTATACACCGGAAATCGTACTTAAAATAATAATAATATATTACATTGTATAGTCCGTCGTGTGTCCCTACCTATAATATAGTAGTTATATTTTATTGTGAAATGTTATAAAAACACATTAAAATATGTTTAGACTGTACGGATGTCGTAACGTTTTTGTGTTAAGAATAGCGTGGACGTCGGCAAAGTGGTTATCAGGTGGAGTGGAGGGAGTAGAGGGAGTGGAGCAAAAGGATTACCGCTTCAACAGTGTTATATGTTTTGAGACGACATCGTAAAATATCTTTGTCTTTGATCCCGGCACAGGTTAGGTCAATAAAAATTGAATTAAATATCCAACAGATTTAATTTCAGTTTGGCAGTTCAATAGCAGGTCGTCCTTCTCTTCCTCTTCTTCCATCGGTTACAATATAATAATATAAATATTATCACGATGATCGGTGAGCGTATGCTTATAATATAATGTTAATAAGTAATAACAACACCATCGAGATATTATATTATAAAAAGATATTATGAAAATATTATATGGGTATAAGAAACTTTTATTTTATAATAATATCGTTACTATATTTATTATTTAATATTATGTATGTTATTTTCGAATACCACTTGTATAGTTGTATACTGATTGTTGAGAAAAACATAATTATTCAATGGATGGAATCCAATTTTCGTCGGCGATGACCGTTGAGCCGAGGAGAACTAGTCGCGATGATATTCAAATTTCCGTCAAAGTCTCATTTCGTCGCATAGCTCACGGTCACATTTATTATACACGTATTTAGTATTAATTATTATAAAAAATATTATGTAGGTAGGTACACATAGGGACATCTTACGCCTATATTCTATACGAAACGTTTCCGAGAGTTTTACGATTCAGGAAGTATTGGTCCTGTATTATATTATTATCACGGTACGTGTGACCTAAGTGGACAGTAGGTACCCATCGCTGAACCCGAGAACTACGGTTTATGAGCTGCTGCAGCTGCACGCGAGTCGGACCGTGAGAAGTTCATTTTCTTTGCGAAAGACTATTATAACACGTACATACACGTCTCTCGTCTTACCGTCGCTGAGAGTTATAGTCGCTATTTCATATCACAACGATGTGACGCAAAGAGATAATAATCGACAATCGTTCCTCATACATACATTTTAATTAACGAATAAACCGAAAACATGCCCGGGTCTTTGACTTTGGTAAATATCACGTCGTCCGTTATTATATACTATAGTTCGAACATCCTGAAATCTGTGCCATTTTATCGTGCTCATTTTATTTTTATTGTTCAGGAGATTCCCGGTCAGACGTCCAAACATCGACCTCAAAACCAACCGGGCGTGGTGTTGTATTCGTCTTCGGGAAGTGACCACAGTCTCGGAAGAGAGAGGTCGCCGACCATTAGCAGCTACCCAAAAGGATCTCCTTCGTTGTGGACAGGTGAGAGACTTTAAATGAGTTTTTAAAAATCCGTATCAGAGAGTTTTTATTTGTACTGTATTTAGCTTATAACATTATAATGAGTAATGACCTATACCTGATACAAGCATTTAAAAGTGTAATCGTGTATGTTTGTAAACTATGCATGGTTATTATTCTTAGTATAATATAGAGTACTGAGAAGGAATATATTTGAAGTGTTATTTACATTTTTCCAAACAACAAAACTATATAAATACTTTGACGTCCGTTAACATTATTGATTCGAATTCGGTAGGCTACTTAAATTTTGTTATGTCTGCGGTGTACAATGTTTAATTTTCATAATTTATTAGCTATTTAAATTTCATAATATATCAAGTAATGTTCAAACTATTTAATTTTTATACCGTATTAAGAAAGTAATTATTTGAGAACTTAGTTATTATTTATTATACCTTTAGGCAGGCATTATTTTTTTGAATAAAACTGAAATCGATTTTTCGAATTCTAAATTAATATTTAAGGTTAAATCGTTATGCTTAATTTAGATTACGTCAGCGCAATATTTAATTTCCATCTCAAGTCAACGTGCAATTTAGATAAACAGCATTCATATAAAATCGTTTTCTATGATTTTCGATTTATCTTGCAGTTAAGTCACCTGTTGGAAAAATTATGGGATGTAATATTTTTTATGGTTTGACATATCGTTTTAATATTTTATTATTATTTAACAATTGACTTCATATTCGACTTGAAAAATAAAAATAAATATTATATATTATATTTCTAAAATATTATTCTCTTTAATTTTTGTGATAGGTGATTTACTCTAAACATAAAATTGTTTTGAGTGAATGCGTTCTGTCAATGTTGCGCGTGGGTCAAAATAATAAAACAAAGAAGACGCCACTGCTAAGCGCACACCCACATATTATATTGTTCCGCCCTATGAACGTAAAACATAAGAAATGTGTGTTCTAAAGTTCCGATGTAGTGTAGTAATCTTTAATAGAAGAATGAACTGATCTATTATCAAACTTAAAGGTAAGAACATTATTAATGTTTTCACATGAATTGTATACTCAATATATTAATTATTAAACGAGTTATAGACATTTTTAAACTGTAATATTTTAAATACTTATAACTTGCTTCAAAATTAAAATATCTTAAAAAACCCATGTGAAAATATAGACATGTTCTTACCTCATAGTTTAATAGAAGGTAAATTCAATTTATTATTAAAGGTTAAATACCACACAAAATTGAACTTCTGAACACAAATTATCAATGTCGTATATTTGTAAAACGGAGACAACATACTTCGGGGGTTTGGTACTTGAATTAAACTTAAATATAGAATAACCATATTACTATTATAATAATATATTGGCTGTCCTATACACGAAAATTATAAATATATTGAAATTCAAAATAGCAGACGTAACCTTTAGTATATGATTATAATATTATAACGTGCCAAAGTCGAGCAAAATATTATGTCAGTAATAAAAATGCAGTATAATACTCTTGAATTGAATTTCGATAATCGATGGTGATAATTTTTTTTTCCAATTGTAAATTTAATCAATTACAGACCATAGGAGTTTTACTTGGATAACTACAATTATTATTGGTATGTTTAATGGTGTATTTCAAATCACATGCAATTTTATTTCAAGCGCATTTCTATGACACTCTTGTCGTCAGTTAAAAATAAATCAGTCACAGAACAAAGTTTATTATATCATGGTTGGTTGTGAGCACTATATTATTATTGTCACTTTTTATACTACGGACTGCCACGTGTGGTTTCGATTGAGTGTAAATTAAAAACTCGCTTACTTTCATACCAACGCCGAGTTCGACGAAGAGCTTTAAAGAACAAATTACTTTTCTAGAATTAAATAAATAATGAACTTTTCCGTATAAAAAAGAATCATATTATTAGTACACTATGACGATATTATTATTTATTAATGTGAAATAACAACCCAGCAGTCAAGTACGCTCGTCCATTTAAAATCGATTGATTACATTTTTTTTTATCCGACAGGCACTTGCAGCCCATTAGGTGGTTCGCAATTTTCGTTGGCCACTCAAAACACGTGCTGTTGTCAGCATGTGGTCAACAATTGCAAAATGATGATAGAAAACAACAACAATATGTGGCAACAAAATTCGTTCAAACACAATAGGGTAAGAATTTATATAATAAGGTATTCACATTGATACATTGAGAATTTTTTTTTGAATACATTTTAAAATTATATATTTTTTTAATTATAATTGTATGTTATAAACAAATTACTGATGGTTATTTGAATTATAATTTATACAAAAGAAAAATTTTTTTTAAAAAATCCTTGCCCACGTAACAATGAAAGTAGGTACAGCACGATTGTACTATTTTGTTTTACCTTTTCACATAAAAAACGATTGCTCACTAAAAAATATAGAGGTTGTCCTTTTTACATACCACCAATACAGCATCGATTGAACACACAATAAAATGTATGCGAGAAAAGTTGGTTTATTTATTCAAATTATGATTTTAGGAATTTTAAATATTCTCAGACCATTATTTCCAATTCTTCATATTTTTTTGTATTCCTTAAAAAAAGTGCCCAGTGCCGTTACAAAGTTTTGTATTTCAAAAGAGAGCCCCTTATTTTATTACAAATAAATTAGTATAAAATATTAATGTCCTTAAACGTAATTCAAAATTCAAACGAGTATTTTCTCATTAGTTAAAATGTTTATACTAAGGATAATAGTCTTAAAAATGATTTTACAAAAATATAAAATGGGGACGAGGTGACCGAGTGGTCTGACGCGTCCGCTGCGACGCAGCCGATCGCGGTTCGATCCTCGGCCACCGGGCGGCATTTTTCTCTGGACAAGTCGCGGTGACCGGAGAACAAGTGCCGCCATCCCCCAACCGGGCATGGCAGAAACCTACGGGTGCCCAATAGAAATTCTGCCAAAAACAAAAACACACACGTGTTCCCCCCCCTACAGTCCCAAAACTCTACAATACTACACAACCTACAGCTAATGGCCTCAGTTGCCGAAGCTTAAATCAAAAAAAAAAAAAAAAAATAAAATAAAATAAATATAGTATTTAATTATTTACTTATTTTTAGATCTAGCTAGTATTTGTTATACTGAAGCCATTTTTACGAAACATGATGGATTAATAATAATTACTAAAATGTTTGAATCACTCTAAGTTATTAAACTCAAAAACTACTCGTTCAAATTTTGATTCTAATAAGTCAACATTTTAAGAAAAATTATCCGGTAAATAATTGACAGGAGAAATGAGAGATTCTCATTTAAAAAACCTTAGTTTGTATCTCTATAGGACTCTCCTTGAGTAGTACAAATGAATCTCAAGAATTTTAAAATATGGTTCATAAGTATACTTAAAATTTCACAAATATGATAATGAATAACTGAATTATTGAATATTAAAAAAGGGGTGACCATGCTTGTAGAATTCCCGCATGTATGTAAGGATATTATTTTATTTTTACTGCCCAAATAAAATACCTAATTGATTTATTCCGAGCTGTAGGATTACAAAATAAATTTCACACAAAAATAATATCATAATTATACCATAATATTTAAAAAAAAACTCATCATTGTCGACATCTATAAGCAATACTCGGGAACTCTGTGATTTTACTATGCTACTGCATTCGCATTTAGTGATACATTTTTTTTTCAGTTTCAAACAATATAAATTGTACTTTTCAAATAACCTATTTAATCATAGCATCGTCATCTCACTTAATGTATTTGTTACATTTTCGCAGGGCAATAATGGAGGGCCAAAAAATTCGAACGGGGAGCCATACGAAGACAGTGACGGTCTAACGTGGAGGAGGCTGCACATGAGCAGAGCAAAACTGAAAGCTACAGCTACCACATCTGAACTCTTATCCGGATTTGCGATGGTAACCATGGTTTATAATATTGTTTATTGGCGTTGTTGACTTGTTTAAATTTTGAATGTAATACTTTTTTAAGACTTATAAAAGACATATAAACACAAAATATCATTGGTGCTCACACGTATAGGCAACTAATTTTACATATCATAGATCATCGATTAAATATGAATAAATTTAGCATTGTTTTATTTGTGCATGACGCGAATGCATACATTATTTATACTATTTTTCATCCGCATTACAATATTTATGAAAAGCACAATAAATAAGTCAAATTTAACACAAACTTAATTTATTTGAAATCGCAATGCAACACTGCCTGGAAAATGGCATCAAAAATTTAAATTCAATATAAGATTGTATAGTTGGAATCATTTATGAATCTAACAAACTTAGACTATATCATATACTCCGCTAGTTGTATTTATATTCTATAATAATTAGCAAATGATTAAACAGTATCCATGTCCACCCAAAAATATTATACGTATATGCCTAATATATACAGCTAGTACAGACAGAGTATATAGCCATATAGGTATACGGAGTGATCCATTTAACGTGTTGTTAAATTATAACTCGTTACAAAATAACATGCTTTAAATACTCATTTTAACTTTACTCGTCCAAAATTCGATTTTTATGTAATGAAATATATTCTTAAAAATAAAACAATTTTAATGATAACTAACTAAACTATAAATGTATATTTATGATAACGATAAAATAGAAAATATCAAACAAATTTTTTTTTTAAGAATTTTGTTGCTTAATAATTTGAAATTATGTAAAAAAAATATTTAAAAAAAATTTGACGTTTTTTTTTCAAATAATGAGCATCTTCCATTAAAATATTAAATGGATCTCTCGGTATTTTATTAATTTAATTGCCTAAACTGATTTTTATATTTTTTTAAACATATTTAATTGTTAACAAGGTTTTAAATTTCGAGTTGACTCGAGTTTTTTTTATTAAAATTAGATTTTGTTGAAAATAATTAAGTATGTACAAACACTTAAAACTATATAAAAAAACATTGTTTTATTCAAAAACAACTAAAATTGGCATTGGAAATATGTGTAGGTACATACCATTAAATGGGTCACATCCATATGTCAGTAGTATATTGTATTAATACCGAGAAAAAAAAATAATAACAACGAACTTTAAAACGGGAATATTTAGCATACTGTACTCTTTTTAATTTTCTATTAAATTGCATTTTGTTTTTCAAGTACTATCTAAATTAGAAAATTATGTACGTATATATTATTGTAAATGTGTAGTTATATATCTGTAATGTATTCCTGGAAGTGGACGTATTGCCTGATACGTATGCCAACCAACACGCACTGCTCGAGTTCACTTGCGACTTATTTAATGATACTCGAGTTCGAGTAAATGTGGAACACACCCTTATTCGTATATTAAACCTATTGTTTTACAAAATTCTCATTTGGTCATGAATGTGAAGTTTCGTTTCGTTTTATTTTCACTTTATGAACAAACGCTCAATATAATATGTTTTCAACCCACGAACACTATACTGAAGCTGCTATGATAATATTATATAAACTCGAATCGAATAAACAAAATAATTATTGGTTTAAAACAAATACACAAACAACCCGTTTAGGTATGTGCGTAGGTGCACGATGTGTTTTCGGATAAATGTGGGTTGAATAATAATTTAAAAACAACACATTTTAAATGACATATTTATATTTGTGATAATAATGGAGTGAAACAATCATTTTTCTCTGACAATCGGACGCAGTTCATCGTTTTGACCGTAGTTCGGTTTTAATATTTTCAATATTATGTTTACCTTTGCGTGTCTGCTCGTGTGCTTTTCGAGCACACGTGTTAAACCGTTGATAAAGAGAAAATATTAAATAGGTTATGAATAATTTAAAATTCAAAAGGTTTTGGTTTGTACTTTATTTGAATTTTAAATCATCAGCTCTCTGTAATTTGTGAGGTATTTACAGTACACTGTTAAACAGATAATTTTTTGTTTATCATTATTAATCGACACCAACATTTGAACCAATGATTTCAATTTTGATACATCATTTTTTTTAAAAATGCATCGAGTTGTTATAAATTGTATGTACGTACTTAAGATAATAATATTATACTATATAGCGTCTAATAAAAAAATAATGTTGGCTCAAAAAATATCAAACATAAACCAGTTAATAATAATATTTATAAAAATAGATTTTGACTTATGCAAAAATTGCAGACGAGCTCTAATCTGATCAATGATAAATAATTTATTAGTATGGCAACTTATAATCATTATTACTTATTTATCGTGTTATAGTTCTAGTCTAGAAATAAAAGTAAAAAGTTCAGAAACTACTCATCGTTATAATTTCGATTTTGTACATTAAAATGTTGAAAAAAAAACCACCAGCGTGCAGTGGTTCGCAGTAAATAATAGGATAATGTTTTCTTTGTAAAACAAAAGTTTTTATTGCTCCACATATGAACATTGAGTACCTATAATATAATATTATAAGCAGTCCTTAAACATTTAAACGCCATGGAAAATAATATAAATGTTCTTTACACGCGTGTTTAAAAATTACATATATTAAAATCTAAATAAATTCAAAATTTAAGCGTAAAACTTTGGGGGCGAGAATATTGATGGTTGGAAAAAATACAAAAGTACCTGCTATTTTTAAATCATTGCCGGGCCTATATAGTCAGCTGTTATAATGGTCTAGAGCAGCGTATCTTAAACTGTGTTCTGCGGAACCCTGTGGTTCCACGGAGGTCACTCCAGAGTTCCGCAAAACTTGTGCTTTTTTCTAAATTTAAAATTTAAAATTATATTATATTATTATTATAACTTTTATTAAAAACAATACTTTCATAAAATATTGAAACTAAGTAGTGGTTCTAATTGGCGAGCTGTAATAACTTATTGTTGAAAAATAAATCAAAAATGCTAAAAGGCTAAAAAAAAGTTGGGGTCACATGATAAAAGTGCACATAAAAAAAGGTTCCACCTTCCACGGATAAGAAAGTTTCAGAATTGCTAGTTTAGAGTTCACAGCAGTAGCAGTAATAATAACACTGCAGAATGTACTTGCCTAATATTATGTAAATATAAATAAAGATATGTTTATTTGTTGTTTAATTTTTTTCAATTCATTTCTTCCAAACTTTCTTTTATTTTTGACATTTTGATGGGAACAAATCAAATATGGTGACATTAGAATCGTATTATTATTATTATTATTATTATTATTATTACTATTATTATTAATTCTTTATAGAACAATAATGTAGTATAATATATTTTATATTATTGTAATAAATATTATCTTTTGGAACTTGGTTAATTATTATAAGATAACAGCAAAAATGTATTTAAACATTTTTAAAATACTGACTAAAAAAAAGATTTAAAACCCGCATTGTCGCTTTTGCAGGCAACCCAAAGACGGCATTTTTACAAAAAAATGATGCCGAATGCATTTTTTTGATTCTAGATTAGTAGTGACCAACTTGATCTACGTCCAAATCTCTCTCTCATCTTCTCCAAACGCAAGATTATAATATTTAGATTGCTTATATGGCATCATAGTTTTAGTTATCAATGATCGTTGAATTTGAATTTTTGATTTTTTAAATGACGACTAAATATGTGAACTGTACATTCATTTCGAGGAACATAAAACCACATATATCAACATGAATCATATTTACTAAATTTTTAATTCATATATTGTATACTCGCTATGGAAATGTACAGTATTTTAACAAATTTAGAAATGTCTGTATGGTGACCCTCCCCCTTTCTCAAAGGTCTGCGTCAAATAATTTTGCTCTTGGATCCTCTACTTAATTTTTCTCAATCGAGCACATAATATTTTATAATGCACCTACTTATAATATTCTTTTGTTGTGCGCTGCAGGTGGCGATGGTGGAGCTGCAGATCAACGAACCGACCATGGTTCCGGAATGGCTATTCATCATGTTTGCTGTATGCACCACCGTGCTGGTGGCCGTGCACATTTTCGCGTTGATGATCAGCACGTACCTGTTGCCCAACGTGGACGCCATCAGCAAGTTGCAGAGCACCAAGATGATTCAGGAGTCACCACACGAGCGCATGCGCGGCTTTGTCGAGCTGGCCTGGGCGTTCTCCACCGTGCTCGGACTGTTCCTGTTCCTGGTCGAGGTGGCCATACTGTGCTGGGTCAAGTTCTGGGACCACTCGTTCCGGGCCGCCATGGCCGCCACCATAATTGTCATACCGGTGCTGGTAATATTCGTGTTCTTCGTGTTCCACTTCTATCGGAACCTGGTCGTGTACAAGTGTGAGTCCACTAAGTCCGACATCAAGGAATTGGAGGCCATGAAGAAGAAACTGGACGTGGCCGGTACCACTAAAGTCGTCTGAATCGCGAGGCAGCCGATTGGTAGTTTACGTAATGGTATTATTGTTAATCCAAGGCTCGTAAAAGTTCATGCACAAAAAAACAAGCGCATAAGTGATACATTAAGCTTCACTAAAAAGTTCCGAAATATATGCATTTATATACACTAAAAATAAAAAACTATATGCACTTGAATTAATATGAGTGATAAAAAAACCTTAAGCAAATTTAGAAATAACCAGGTGATATCCATTCGTTTTGAAAATTCTTATTTTATTTCCCGTGATTTTAATCTATAACGTTATTGTCTTTCCGTAAACTGATAAAAATCATGTACAGTAGTCGTACTAGAATAAAAATAAACCTAAACGAATATCTAAATTAAATGTATTCGAAATAATATTATGCGCTAATAACTCCTGAAAAAAATCCACTGTACTCAAATTACCAAAAATGCAAAAAGTATATACGCTATTAAAATATGTACTTTTATTACACTGTTGCGTTGTTGTGTAAAGGATATGCACCTCACTAAGTATTTTTTCCTATATGTAGGGGAAAAAAAGAAAATGTATGAACACATGAGCCTTGATGATTATATTTTATAATAATAATCCAATAGTAATTTATTCGTCAAATTATTAAATATTATAACCATTATTATTACTATTATTACTATCACCATTATTATTATTATTATACACATCATTCCGCGCATTATATAATATATGTTTATATATTACAAACGAAATACCTATAGTAGGTACCTATATTATTGTTATATTATGTTATAATACACGAGCACTTTCAATCGAGAAAATGTACCTATATTATATGTTTTATAAATTATAATAATCATCGACAATGAAGCAGTACCTGGAAAGTCAAAAAATGCAATTTTGAGATACTTACCTACTTAATTAACATTAAAAAAAAAATTGGAATATTTTACTGACAATTATATTGCTCCAATATCATTAATTCTTAAGAGAAAATGTATAAGCTTAGAAGAAAAACTCCGTTTTACTATCGGTTTAACAACCACGTAACACGTTTGACAGATGTATTACGTATCACATAATATGTGATAAAAAAAGTAATAATAATAACATTAATAACACTAGACTATATTATAGTCTAGTGTTAATTTTTACTTGCGTACTATCATAATGATATTCTACTTATTTTTGCCCTATTCACATCGATGTGTCACCTGAAAAATTGGCTTTTTCACTCACGAGGTATTGCTTCTCTACCTATCAATTTTGTGGGCGCCTTATAGTGTCGATCATGTATTTTTGCTCATAATTTACCAGAAAAAAATAACACGCGAATCACGTGCAGTGGCGGCTACGTCTTAAAATTGATAAAATCAAGACAACTTACTTTAAAAAGATACACCCATCCCCACAGTTGTTTTAAGTGACTACCCATGTGATACATTTATACCTACCTAGGTACAGTATAAAAACAAAAATAATAATGTAGTTTACACATTACCACGGGTTGTGACGGATTGACAATATCTAACTTTTTGTTCACTCGTCATATTATACATGATACAGTGAAACCTCTAATTACCGGATACTCTGAGTAGCTGAAATTTCGTCTGCTATCCAGCTGAGCAAGCATAGTCTTCCAGTCGGTCTTTTTTCCTGTAGGATTTTCTTCAAGCACTATAATATTATAATACGTATGAGTGGTTTTTGACTTTACGCCAGCTCAGTGCACTGCAATCCTTTGTTCCTTATCGTTTCAAGAGTATTCGGTTTATGAAAGAGTGTTTCTAATTCATCATTCTTTCGTACCCCCTACTCATACACTCTAAGTGTGTCTTTTAAATGTTCATAAATCTTCCGTAGTGTTTTTCTTTCCACAACTAAGAGTTTTCTTTCGTCATTTTCTCTTAACGGCCATGTCTCTGCAGCAAGTAATTACAAGAAGCATCGATATAATGTATGAATGTTACAATATATCTATGTATTTAACTGTAATATTGTAATACATTATTCCGACCTACCCACTTTCAAATTTGAAAGCGTATAGACTGTTGGATAGCCGCCACTGCGCCTCACAAACCCATCATTACATGGTACCTCGAAAATTGACAAAAGGTCGTATCTAACAAAAGATTGTTAGACAATTTTTGACAATTATTATTTATTGAAATAGTTTGATAACAAATAGTATTATATAATTATTTAGTTAAATATTATTAATAATATTATATTCTAACTGTAAGAATGAATTTTTTTCAAAAAATGTATCCAAATTACTTTTCATCACTATCAATTTTTGTGTCACTTTGTAAGCAATATAATTTTTAAACTTGGATTACAGCTAAAATTGAAATTTTTTCTCGCGCCACCGTTCATACGCGCTTCCTATACCAAGTCTTAGCATTCCTTAAAATAAATAGGTACTACCTATACAACCTTATCAATTATCACGAGTCCTATACTTTAAAAAAAATATATTAAACAATGATGCTACAATCAGACAACTTTAGTCTTCAAGAAGTAATCAACTTCATGAATTTAATTTCAGAAGTTGTGAAACAAAATTATGAGGTCTTGTCTTTATATACTAGAATTAACTGTTATCACTTATCAAGTATATAAATAAATTATAATAACAGATTCCACAAACTACTCTATCAATCGTATCATCATCTACTGCTCTAACTTCAATGAAGCCAGAAAAGATTTCAAAGATCCACCCTAAACCCTTGGTCAAAACTAAGTATTTTTAAGCGTTATTGTAAGCTTAATAATAGAACATGTATGATACGAATTGCTCACACATATACAGTAATGAACAATGCCGACGAAGAAAAAGATTGAAACCCATCGGTGGCCGAAATTAAATTACCTAATAGAATACAAATAATCTCAGCGAACGTGTTAATATATAGATATTTATCTATATACAGTTAAAAACCGTTTACCTAAATCAACGACGATACACTTACTACAAGTGACGTAGGGTAGTAAGGTAAGTAATGAAGTGCCATAGCCTTAATTTTTTCTATATTATTTGTAGAACCAGAATACTTATCATCTGTTACTTTATGACACAATTATTCATGAAAACAATTTTGGGTGGGTAACTTACCAATGTTCCCCTCCCCCTGGATATAGCACTGTAAAATGGTATAAAATATATAAAAGTATACTACAGAGATAAGTTGCATCGACCGTCTCCCGCAAACGCGTATTTCACCGTTAAAAACTAATCGATGGACATGAAGCGCATAGATATATGTGGCATCGTGAGTGGCGTAATTGTCAAAATCGAGTTTTTAGTGTCGATCGACAGACTTTTAAATTCTCTATCGATTTCCGTAGTACAGTTGTGGGTTTTATCATTAGAACCTTAAACAAATATATTTAAAAACAACAAGACAAAGCCACAAAGGTATCGATATGTAACTCGGTTCAAGATAGAAATTACCTAACCTAATGCAACTATATATACAATCCCACGTAATCTGCTGTGAAAAAGTTTCTTATCAAACATTTAGGTTATTCACATTTTCAATTATACAAAGTATTAATTTCATATATTATTATTAAGTACCTTTACATATGAATATTGAATAAATATTTTGAGTTAATATAATATTAAAATGTACAACTTATTTTAATATCTAATTAATCAATAGCTCATATTCATCACATCTGTGAACATATTTATATGCCAATGGTATAAGAAAACATTTGGCACTAACTACAAATAAAAGTGTACTTATACAGGTTCTTGTCTTTTGACTCATATAAGCCAATGTAGGGTTTAAAACCCTCAGTTAAAAAAAACTTTTGTGTATGTTCAATAGTTTTCATGTACTTAAAAAAAGCGAACCATATTTTTAATGTTTAAAAAAATTATAATTCTTACTCTGTGGACTAATTTTGTGTTAGAAAACATTTTCTTTTTTCTTGAAAAACTTACTTTTCTTGTGTCAATAAAGCTTAATAGTGGCTTATAACGGCAGCATAGGTATAATACGTCATTATCGTACTATATGAGTGCAGATTAATATTATTACCTATAGGTAGGTAAGAAACAAATGTAAAAAAAAACTATAATTATATTATAAATAAAGAGGGGAAATTATTATGAAATGATGTATCGAGAAACAGCCGGTGGAGTGAGCGAATTTATTTTTAATAACAGTAATTCAAGCATGTGGAAAAATATAAGTTCCACCAGTTTGGATGTATAAATATAATATACCTAATAATAATAATATTATCGCAATATTGCATGAGTGTGACGCATAATGACATTTATGACAGTAATGTAACGACATTTCATACACGTATAAGAAGTATGGAATATTTGGTGTATACAGAGTAATTCACCGACACATTCACCCCCCATTTTTTGGTTTTCAATTAATTAATTTGGGTTCTTAATTTTTGGAATTTTTAAATATTATATTATACTTATAGAGTTAAATATTTTTAAATAACTTGATTTTTTTCTATCAGTTAAGGAGTACCCTAAAACGATATAAATACTTCTTTTTTTCAATTGAGAACCACCCTTTTTCATTGTTATATTGTATATAGACAATTTTTTTGAAAATATTGACACACTTTTTTCGAAATTCAAACTAGTAATTTTAGAGTTATTAACCCTTAGATTTACTAAGAATAATAGTTCTTATAATGATTTTTAATGTATCGTGTAATATATTTAATCAAGTTCTTATTATGGGTACCCAAACAATGTTTACAAATAATAAAATTGTAAAAAGTTAATATTATTTATTATAGTCTTCATAGCCTCGTATCATAGATTATTATCCTTAAGTAGTATTTAATAGAAATTACTCAATCAAATTTGAATTTAGACAATCAAAAAAAAGTCATCTGTCTAATAATTTTTAAGAAATAGGAGTAATTCTCATTTGAAAGATAGAAGTTGGTATGGCCACAGGACACTTGATGAATAGCATAAAAAAAGTCTAAGGTTTGTTTTTTAAATATTGTCATTCAGGAGGTACACATTATAAGTTCCAAAAATCAGAATTTCAATACGTGATAAATTTTTAAAAAAAAATTGGTTACACTGCCATGGTTGTAGAATCACCCTGTAAATATTTGTAGGGATTGGGAGTTTCATTTGTTTGTATCTATATTTTTGGTCCATTCAATATTTTTGGAATACGATCTCAGAAAGTTTCAATAACATTTGAGTAGTTATAATTTATTAAACTATTCATATTACAATAGCGTATCCAATGAACACAAAATTAAAAACACTTTTTTCGCTTTTCCAAGAATAACTATTATCTATACAAATGTAGGTACCAACTATCATTAGAGTTAATCTATGCATCTATGATAGTAATCGAAATGTATACTTAAACATTTTAAAAGACGAATTATTTGTTTCCATTCATGTATATTTTACAAAATGGTTATGAAGTTGAAGCAGTTAACCATGATGGTAATTGGTAGGTATTGGCAGAATGCAGTTTTGTACGAGGACAAATACAGCGTGGGCCATCCTATTGTATATTTGTGTTAATGCATCATGTTCATTGTTCAGACATGAAGTCGATAAGACTATACAGAGTGATTCACCAAGCATATATGGTCACCCCTTTTAACGTAGTTGCATAAAATCTGATTTTTAACATTTTGAAATTTACTTAGTCCATATTTTTTAATTTACGAGTTATTAATATACCACTAAATTACTAAATGAACGCCCTGTGGAGATTTAAACTTCTGTTTTTTCAAATCAGAACTCCCCTTCTCTATACTGTATATTGTTTAGTGTTTTTTTACCTGAAAATTTTGATTAAAAAAAATCTAAATCTAAATTCGAACTTGTATAGTTTTTGAATGAATTATAAGCTTGTGCGTGCACTAAGCATAATAATATGTGCATTATAGTTTATAATAGATTTTGAATTCATGAGGCCTTAGTGGTTTGAACATATCAGCAATTTATATAAATCCATCAACATTTAAAATTGTCATATAGTACCTATAGTAAAATCGCACTATTTAATGAATCAATTTTTGCGTTTCAGAGGACCTTCGCATGCCATAGACCCTAGGGCTGCCAAATTTCACTCTACGCCAGTGAATATAATATTATACAGTGAAGAATTGAACTACCGTGCAACCTTACAAAATATGTAAAACGCAGTGAGAAAACACTGTGCAGCGCACTCTGTACATAATATTATATTATACAGTACGATAATGTGCGACCTACGCGTTATGAAATATTGTTGACTTAAGGGTGTCATATTATTTACACCCCAATTACACGAGACAATAATAATTGTAAAAGTTTTTAAATTTCCGAACGAAATGGCACTATGTCCCCATGTCCTGTATAATTTATAGGTATTCTAATATATTTTGTCTGTCGACAAATTGTACAGTGTGATTTTCCCAAGCATGACCATTTGCTCAATCCCATTTCGCTTTATTAATTAATTAATTAAAATTCTTAATATTTTTGTAACTTTAATATACCTACTTAAAGTAGATATTTTCAAACATTCGGATTTATTTTATAAGGCTTTTGTAATTTTGTATTCTGTGATGATATTATTAAAAAAAAAATGATATGTATATTGTATATTTAAAATCTGAACTAGTATATTTTCTGAGTTATTGAAATGTGTGTATAGGTACTTTGAATAATTGTCTTTAAAAATAGTTTCATACAAATATAAAATAGGTAATAAGATAATGGGTTATTATTAGTAATAGATAATACCTAATCTAGCACACCTATATATATATATTATACTTATTATACTTTGAGAATTTTTACAAATTACAAATTGTTATTGTTTAGATAGATTAGTAATTTTTATAATTTTTAAACCGTCAAAGTTCGATTAAACAACGTTCAATAATTTAGAAACTTCCAAGTTGGAGGGTACTTAAAAATTCCAAAAATTAAATTTCGAATAAATATGTATTAAAGGTAAAAATGGGGATGAGCAGTCGGAGAACCACTCTATACATAAAATGCATAGATACAAGAAACTATACACGAACACAGTTTAGTAGTTATCGTAGAAAATCACCTTCTCCGTCTTATACCTGTATAATATATAATACGGGCGGTGCAATTAATTCGAACTCTTAACTATTCATACAGAGCATACATACGAACTTACCATTACAATATCCGACATTTTGAATAAACACTCGCTATATACATTCACGGTTCAACGTTATTTTACATCACGTTTTGAGCACCTTGTTTAATTTTCTCACTAGTAAATATCATCAACAAATTCACTTTTATGATATAAACCACAACACGCGTACGAAGTAAAGTACAAGTATACGGAGTGATCCATTTAACGTAAGATACTCGTTATTTCAGAAAACGCTTATGTTTTTGAAAATATTTCTCTTATATAATTTTAAGTTGTCAAAATACAATATTTACCGGAAAAATATATTCTAAACTATTTTTATGGTTATTATTTTATAAGTGCTTCATTCTTTTGAACGATAACATAGATACAATTGTAATTTCATATTCCGAAACAGAATACTATTTGGTAAGCAGAGTAGTTTACCAACATTTTCCTGTACCATTAAACTCCGCTCATCCAAACTTTAAATAATTGTCTCTTATACTCGTTCAAAATTCGATTGTATGTATTGAAGTACTCCAAACAATATTCTGCTTTGGAATAAATAATTGAAAATACAAATATTTTTATATATTCACAGTGAAAAATGTACCTAACTTAGGTACTTATAATATTAACAATTTATCATCAATTTATAATCTATTACAACTTTAAAAGTTTGTAAATAAGAACAAAAATAATTAAATAAATTATAAGTCGATGCCTCGGTAGTTGCAGCCCACTGCTGTTTGGACCAGCTGAAAGTTGTGATAATTACTCGACAAATATTTTTTAACAATACATATCTACTTTGATAAATCTCAAATAATTAATAACTATACCTATTATCTTGAATATTCTGATCTAAATGTTCTCCATCTGTTGAAGTCATATACGTTCTTGAGATGATGATGAAGTCTGTTGTTGAGCTTATTCTTTTATGATGAACGTATTCTGGGCTTGAACTATGCTGTAGAATGGACGTTGTCAGTTCGACCGATACCATTTTATTTTCGATAATTGTCCGAAAATATAACATGACTGACGTGATAATATATATATTTTAATAAATCTTGAATAATAATTATTATTTTAATTTATTCAATGTTTATTGCCGGTGACCCTTGGCATGCTCTGTTCACCGGTCTCTGGTATAGACATCCTATAAACAAAGAATATAAAACGTTTCGTTAACTTACAAAAATTTAATCATTTTTACGATTAGAAATCATAAACATTTCACAATTATTATAACTAAGTCGAAAAAGTCAAGTAAATCATAGTAGGTACGTTGTGTTATAATAAATCCTGTAATATTGTACGAAGATTTCGGTTTAAAAAATGTTGTACCTCAAAATATTATGCATCACGATATGGACCGTACAGGGTCATTTGAAACTTTTTGATTTATCATTACCGGTTCCTGTTCTTGGGAAAAACGTTTAGCGATTCTGTTCTCGTTTCAGCAGTGCTTGAATTCAAAATGTAATGATTCCGCTTCAGGTATGGTTAAACATGTTGAATTACATAATATTGTAGTATATAAACCGATACCGAGTACCATTACACACAATAAATATTGTCAAATTCTTCTGGTGGAGAATGTAGGTAAATAAAATTAAAATAAAATTCAATAATGTATACCATGTACCTATATCATATAAAATATAAATCCAAGTATGCGCTTAACCTCAACAATCCCAATCCAGTTCTTTATCGTTTCAGATGTTATTAATTGTTGGTATTGTTATAAAATAGAACATTTATTTTTATACAATGTTGTATGCAAAAAAGTATTTATATTATTATCTGCATCAATCTTTTTCGAAAATATATTAAAAACCATAAAAAGGCAGATTTTCAGTTTTTTCTTCTTCTTTTTTTTTTTGTTAAAAATGTGACGATATTATACATTTGTAATTTAGTCTTTTAACTTTATACAAATAATTATTTTTGGAATTAGATTATATTTAACATTAAATTATCAATCGTTAAATAAGAGTCTTCGGACGTAAAATGTTTGCTCCGAGACCGAAATAGCAATAAGTAATAATCTTTATTTGATTTTAAGGTTGTAACGGGAAAATCAAATAGACAAACACACCGGTTATAATAATAATATAATAATATAATATTACGCAGACGACTGTTTCAGGATGAAATCGATCAATCCTCTCGTTTCTCGAGGGCCGCCTGTTGCGTAAATATAATAATGTAATTGTTGTAGCTCAGGGGGTAATTGACCACCTGATGCTATATAATATAATATTATTATGTGTATACTAAAAGGCTTTAAAATCCGCTTTGCGTTTATGGCGTTTGCAGTGTTAACTTAAATGCGGGACATTATCCTTTTACTGAGCTTAGAATAATAATAATAATAATAATAATAATAATAATAATAATAATAATTTCAAACGTTTTCAAGTGTATAAAGACCAACGCGAAACACTTATACAGACTCATTTGTAGGTATTATAGTATTCGAATATGTTTTAGGTAGGGTACCTACTTACTTTTGTATGCAGCAGACTCGTAAGTCGCAATTATTTTTATGCTTTTGGTTTAGATGTATAATAATATCACATAATAAATTAAATAAAAAGTTGCCTATTAAAGTTATATTATAAATGACTAAAGCATTTCGGAGTAAAAAAAATACTACTATAGCGTGTCTTCCGCGTAACAGTAAAATTATGCGCATAAATATATTTTTTTTTTAAGATACCGCACGATAATAATAATATATTCTGTTTACGGGGTGTTTCACAGTGCATGATTATCCCACTATTTTATCTTTTAATAATGAGTTTATTCGAATTCTGAATTTTTGAATGTATACGAGGATGTAGTATATAAGGTAATAGGCATATATTAAATCAATGGAGTACTCAGCTTTTTTTTAAATGGGGAGAGGGATATGCATTTTTTTTTGACTATTCTCAGACCACTTTGTAAATCTGAAAGTAAGCTTTCATGCCTTTATCATATACTTCATATGACAAAAATAAACTGAAGGAGGATATGAAACCCTCCCCACAAATTTGTTTTAAATACAGGGAATTCTCTAAATACTGGACATCACTCTCAATCATTGACATTTTGTCCGCTTTTCTAATGTTTCAGTTTTTAAAAAAAATGTATAGTTTGTTTTCAAAAAAAAATATTTGTACTACCTTAAATGGTATGAAAAATATAAGTACTTGAAAATATGAATTATCCAGAAAAACTATACTTAAAAATTCCAAAAATAATGGAATTTAAACTAATGAACAAAACTAACAGGGAAAAAACGGAGATGTGCATAGATAAGTTTTGACGAATACCTCTGTATATACCGATTTTATTTATTGACAGTAAAAACGGTTTAATTTATTAATTTTTCGTCAACTAAGAAATAACTAATAAGACACACTTAAGTATTGACCTATTGAGCAACAATTCTCCTTAAGCTACCAACATAATATTATAAGTCAACATTTTGTACAAAGTATTGATATAGATAAAGAACAAAGATGAATTTATTATTGCTCTGAACGGAAGAAATCATTATTATTATATTAATTATAATATTTTTAAACATCATAATCGTCAATATATTATACCATTCTAACATTATTATGTAAACAAGTTAGGAAAGCTCACTCTGCGAGAGTATTGAATTCCCTATCAAACTTATTTCAATACAACAATAAATTATAATTCCATATTTCCATATTTCTATGTACAACTATTCACTTATGTTCAGTAACTATCCTGACGATAAATAAATACCTATTTATATCGACAATCGTAACTAAGTAGTAAGTATGTATACTAGTAAGTGGCACAACAAACGAACGCGCACGTACCGAACTCAACGAAGATATGAAGTTAACTTAAAATTATGCTACATGATTTAAATTAGTAAACACTGAACAGGCATCTGGTTTTATACAGAGTATGTTTTGCATTATATAATGGCATAATAATTAGAGCAATAAGCTTCATTTCAATTTAAACAATAATATACTTAATATATTAAATAATACTTACCTAGTAGGTAGTACAATTTTATATTTGTATATAAATTAATTTCGAACCCAATAGTAATAAATAATAATAATATATTATTATGACACGTTTTAGCATTATGAAAAACTATAAAAAAATTAACAACATTATATGTACCTAACTCATTGTTTGATGCGTTCATATCACATTGTCACGTCATATAATTATAGTACCATGTCGAATGAAATTAATTTTTTTTTAAAACTTTGAAAAATATTAAAAGAATAACTACTTTTAATTTAATTTTAATAGTCCTTTCATCTTCTAATTAAATTTCACTCAAATCAATTCAAATTATTTATGCATATATTTCCGGATAGTAAGAGTTTAAGACTTCTTGTTATCACTTTATGAGTATTTGTATACAGGGTGATCCATTGATCAAGTGTATACATCATAGACCTTATACCTATTTATAAATTCATTGTTTTGAAAAGTTACAACTTTTTTGAAAATATTTTTTCATATAATTTTACCTCGTAGTAAACAAAAATTTATAAAAAAACATTTTATTTTCAAAATTCTTTATCGTTATAATTTTTTTAACTTTTTTGAATGACTACATACATTTTTTTTAATATTCAAACATTTTTTTTTAGTTTTTTAATTTAAAAATCAAGATTCAAATCCATTATCTACAAAAGAAAACATTGGGGACGGGTATGTTTGCAGGCTGCGAATCACACTTTCACACTGTACACACTAAACACTTATACATGCGCATGTTCGGTTACACATAATTTCGTTCATAATACAAACATTATAAATATGCGAGTAGTGCAAAATTCATATTTGTGTGTGACTTGTACTGACTCTTTTTTTTGAAAACCCATTTTGAAGTGAACGTTAGAATCTCCAGCAGCGCCAAGGAGACAGTGAGACGCGATTAAAGAATAAAGAAGAGCAAAAGACGTATTTTGGTTTTAGACGTTAGAGTGTATGTATATGGTATATAAAGTGTCGTTCAAACAAAAGTCGAGACTATAATAAGAGAATAATAATAATCGCGTATATTGTATAATATAATAATAAGATAAAAGAGCTCGTATATATAATAATATATTATGTATCATAGAGATTTAGATCACATCGAGTGGGGCCCGGTGAAATAGGGCATATGAAACTCAAAATCTAATTGTGCATTTATGTATATACAGAGTGCGGACTGAAGATACGTTGTATAATTAATGTCAAAAACGAGATCGCATATATAATATAATAATGTAATAATATACGAAAATGACGATAAAGCGAATTTTTCGCTTTCCGAGTATTTATATTAAACATTTTGTATTCATAAACTATATAATATTATTATTATGCAA
The DNA here is from genome assembly GCF_001856785.1 of Myzus persicae. Taxonomy (NCBI): domain Eukaryota; kingdom Metazoa; phylum Arthropoda; class Insecta; order Hemiptera; family Aphididae; genus Myzus; species Myzus persicae. The sequence continues at coordinate 120,079 of NW_019103966.1, forward strand.
GGTAGGTATGCATTAAACGTGTTTATTATCCTCGTAAATAACTTTTTTCTATTTAGTTTTTTTTTATGTATAATTTCAAACAATTAATTGCTTCATGGAGATAAATAGCAATAGCTATTAAGCTGTATTTTATGATATAGATGGTTATAATTTGTGTAAAGGTTTTAAAATTCAGACATCACTTATTAGTAATTTATGTTATGTTTTCGAGTTATGCACGTTTTAAATAGTGCCTAAGACCATAAGAAAAGAGCGTAAATTAGGATGAGTGGATGACCCTATATTTCCCCGTTTAAAACAAAACAGTCTCTTTTATTTAAGCATCATGTCCCTTTGTCATAAGTTTATGAGAAATTCGAACGGGCCCATTGTCCCATTTTTTTAGTAGATAGCCTTTATTTTTATATTATTATACTTAAAGGTATGCAGGAAAAAAGACACCCTATGCACAAAAAAAAAACGTACATTTTTTACTGCAGTTTTATATTGAATTATTGAAACCTGCAAAGTTAATAGTTTTGAACAACAGTGTTGTTATTTTTTGAGCTTCGACTGACGACGAACAGTCATTGTAATGAATGTGTTAGATTTGAATTCAATGATTTTCATTGCATTCGAAAATCGATTCTAAGCGGAGACGGCTTGCGTCCTAGCAAACTTGTATAAATATTCAAATTTAATAAATTAAATAACTTTACAAAGTTAGAAAAATAAATTTCTCGTGGCTATAAATAACTCAAAAAGGAACAAAATATTTTGAAAAATGTATGATGTATGAAAAGTGCAAGTGTAAATATTTGGTGAAAATTTCAATGATAGGTTAAGTAATAATGTAAGTTATGCCAAAATAAAATCAATTTTGTCAAAAGTTGGTTTTGCGTATAAAAATTAACATTTTTCTATCATTTTTTTTAATTTGCTTTTCCTGACTCTTTCAAAAACTACTGGACATTTTTAATTTTGACCTCCCGAACGCCACCAACTATATTCATTTTTCTATCAGAAAAGATCTCGAAAGTAGAAGCATTTTTACAATCCCAAATGTTGATGACAGACAGAAAAAAAGATGATTAAATAAAAACAATGCATTCATTGCTACGCTCAGAATCTGAAATGGATTCAGATCCATTTTATCTACTTATTCTAAATAATGAATTTTCCCGGAAAGTCGATCAGTCACCGATTGTGACTAAGCGACTTTAACATCCACTGCCAATCAATCGGCCCAACAAATGTAGCACATGCACTTAAATCTTCTGCTGCACGCCTATGAACCTCTTAAATTATATCATGTTATTATTAATAATATAATTATCATAATATTATATCATGTATATCCTAATTTATTTCTAACTACATATGGAATTATGTTGTTACAATTAGGTAACCGTTAAAGTAATAACTTAAAAATCAATGTCGACCTATTGCAGGCGTACCGTAAATAAATTCATTATAATATAAGTATATGTTATTAATATTTTTGAAATATAATTGAGCATAGTAAATTAGTAAATAATAATAATATATCTAAAATAAATCTAATTAATGACAAAAGGTTTTCAAGTCTCTGTAAAATTAATACTTTGTGAATTTCAACAATAAAACTTAATCTTTAGGGGAAATATCATAATTTTTTGTTTAACCAATTTCATTGAAATTTGAACTTCAAAAGTCTATAAAAATAAAAATTATACTTAATATGTTTATCCGATGCTTTTGATTTGCTGTTATACATAAATGTTAAGCAGAACCTTGTATTACATTTTCAAGTTTTCGATATTAAAATGTTATGAAATTTTAACTACAAAATAATGGTAAAATGTGTTCGTGAATTTCAACAAATTTTATTTCGAAGCTTCAAACGATCGTCAAAAAAAATTACACCCATATATATGTTTTCGGTAGAATTTTAACCTGTTACATGTACAACTTGCGATGAACATAATATTCCATTATATTTTCAAGCTTATTGATCAAATATGAAATTGTTGTACATTTTACATTTTGCATGCTAAAAACCTAAATATTAGCCACATCGTAGTTTCCCTGTATGGCTCTTATTAATACAATAGAAAATCTATTGTGAGGCTATTATGATGGCCTATATTGGGTTGAATATACTATATGTACATAGGTATCATGCAGTTCTGCTGCAGGAAATAACTTGGTCAGGAGACATGCGCACCAACCAAATGGGTCGTCTGCAGTTCGGCGGCCCATTATTTTATTCATAGCCGACGCGTGCGCGTCGTCACACAAAGTCGTCCTAGTAAAAAAGATGTATTATTATATTGCTGTCCGAGAGATAAAAAAAATGATTAGTCAACACATAACTGTTATGGCAGTATATTATAGTCCGGATCATTGGCGGTCAGATATTTTAATAAAACAGGATGGAATCGTCGACTAGACTAACCTATATGGTCGTATTAAGCATGTATAATGTTAGTAAGTTGTAATGGACGTATCGTCTGAAATAAAATACCGCAAATGCACGTAAATATATTAATATTTGTATAAGTACAACGTTATAATTTTCTATATTATATTTTTTTTCCGCTTTCATCTAAAGTTATTTTTGATTGGAATAAAGATTTACTACAAAATTTCACCATTTACTATGTTTCTATAATCTGTAGTAGGTATACGTAAGGTAAAATCCAAAGGAGGGGGAAGGTCCAACTACTATCTCATGGATTTTTTATTTTGCATTATTCATTGGATTCATACGTAACCGTGTTTCTTTTAATTAAATCAATTTTTTTCTGTGATATATAATAGTTTATTAAAAACAGATAAGAGGACACCACATCTGCATGCAGTGGCGTAGTCAAAAGGTGTTTTGGGTTTTGAAACCCTCCTCTATGTATGCAAAAAATGCATGTATTATTTTTTATTTCCTATATATGACTCAGATTTCTACAAAATATTTTACCATAAAGTTCTGGTTCGTATTAGATGTTATTAATATAAAAATTGACGAATGAGTGTGTAAGGCATATAGTTATGGTTCCAACTAGTTTCTCGAAATACGAAATACTTTGGAAATTTATCAAGCTCACTTAGTTAATATAGCTATGCCACAAAAAATTTGTGAAGTCCTAGAAGTTTGTTCTGGCTACGACCTTGCCCATACTCAAAAACTGTCTTGTAAATTTCCATCAATTAAGTCGATGAAATCGTCATTAAATTGAAAACAATATAAAAATTTTACCAAAAAAATATTTATACGACTGAATACATAAGGTCAATAGTTAATGTATGAGGTGTGTTTACACTACCAGTTAGCTAACCTAATCTAACCATTATAATTGCATATAGATATAGTCATATGATAATGTAGCACAAATATTTTATTGAATTAGCGGCGAGCTATTGAAACTTAAACTGTGTAAGAAAATTAAAATGTGACAAAACTTAAATTTTTCAAAATTGTGTAACAGACCGGACTATAGACCGGTCGTCGCTATATAATTTTGTAAAACCAATATAACGTTGTTTGTGTATGATTTTTTTACACTGCAGAATGTAAGATAATAGGTCTACCAGATTATTTTCTTTTTGATATTTATTTATAAATTGTTTTAACATCTCTCATTAAGACATAACTCGTTTAACCCGTTATCGGTCATCACAAATAAAAATCGGTTTGACAATAACTATTATAGATATTTGAAAAGTTATTTTGATTTAATGTATGATTTGTAATTTATATGTTATTAATAATAAGTATAAACTATTATTTCTAATATTAGAAATATATATTACTATAATTTCAGTTGTTTCGGTTGAAATTAACGTTAAGTTGGATAATATACATTCTCTACTGATTATTCTCGTAAATAACTTTTTTTCTAATTAGTTTTTGTTTAAATATGATTTTAAACAATTAATTGCTTCGCGACAATAAATAGCAACACCTATTAAATTGTATTCTATAATATTATAGTTATGATTTTGTGTAAAGATTTCAAAATTCAGACATCACTTATTACTTATTAGTAATTTATGTTATGTGTTAGAGTTATGAACGTTTGAAAAAGTGTAAAACTTTGTATAGCGACGTATCACCTATTATCCATTGTTTTGGTTTATTTATATAATATATAAATATTTTATATTTTATGCTTTTTCTTTCGCAGGTACTTATCATACTTTTGTACAGTGCAGTAAAATTATCTGTGATATGATGTGCCTATGATGTTTATTTTCAGTTATATAATAAAATGATAATATGTATATACAGACCATAACTGTCCATAAGTGACCATACATAATACAGACGTATGCAGTGGCGTAATTGTGTGGAGGGGGAATAGGAAAGGTATTATTTTGACGCCTCCCAGATTTGCCAGCTACAGAAATCTTAAAAATCTTCTAAAATAAAAAAAGTGTATGCAAAAGTACATTTAAGTATTTAACATTCTAGATAGGTACTTACATATTGTATAAGAGAAAAATATTTTTTCCCAAAATGATTACACATAATAGTTAATTTATTTCACGTTTCTCCTGTCTTATAATATCATGTTGACGTATTGTCAACATAATCTCATTATCAGGGTTACAAAAATAACTCAATAATAGTATTTCACAAATTATGATTGATTACACCATTACAGGATTTTCATCACATAATTTTTTTCAAATAAGTTATAGCACCTTATCATAAACTCTTATGTAGGTAGGTACTTAATATTATTTTATATTTTTATGATATAGGTACGCCGTTACTTATGGTTTGTTTTTAAGTCATAAAATGAATTTTAAGACCTGAGTAAAAATAAACAGTTAGGTTATGGGTTTGACTTTGATGATTAAGATATTTAGACCCCCCCCCCTAGTTTTTTACTCAGTTATGGCACTGATAGCATGTAATTACATGATTTATTTTTAAATTAAATTAAAAATGTGGCACCTAAAATCCTGTAATCTATTGATTCACAATATGTATAGGTTGTTTAGTATATATAACATATTAACATACCATACCTACCTATTTCTTTGTGTATTGACGTAAAAATATGTATGTAATACTTTTACACTGAATACATATTATATCATCTTATGTAATGTGAATAATTTAATATGATATAATAATTTAATTTAATTGTAAACCTTGGAGTTCAGATATTTAAAAGATTTAGGTTACACCTCGCCATGACATTAATATTTATTCATTTTTTTTTACATTTAATATACCGTCTAGTTGTTTTTGAAATTGGTCAAGTTATTTTAACTTATTATAACTTTAATTTGATCTTAGGGTCGGACTGGATACTATGGGCCTCTAGGGACGTAAATAGGGGGGGGGGGGATTCGGGGATAGATCCCCCCTCCAAATTTTTTTTTTACAGCTAACATTTGATGTATATATTGGTAATGTAATGAATAATGACCATTCAAACTAAACTCTCATTTTCGAAGCAAACAATTTTTTTTTACTTCCAATTAATAAATTGTAGTTTAAATTTACCTAAAATGAATTAGATGTATTATGCTTGTGAGTTTAAACTTGTGGCAGATTAAATTCAATTATATTATTTTATGATACTTCAACGCGGCCTAAGTAAGTCCGACCGTTTGTATACTTGTATTTCCGTTATCGAGAGCACATACGCTCATAGACAAGTATACAACAATAAGTATACACACTCGCGCCCAGGGAGGGGGGCCTAGGGGCCCGTCCCTCTCCCCTCCCCCAATACATATTATTTCTCAAATTTTTTAGTAATTTTACACATCCTGATATTACTATATCTATTTAAAATTACTTATATGTCTGATATTATAATATATTATTATACGTATCGTCCTGGGGTGCAGAAACTAAGATAGTACTAACTTAGTTCATGTAAGACAGCGATTCCAATATTATAATTTTAAATTGACAATATTGTGCCCCCCCTCCCCCAGATCTTTGCTCTGGATCCGTGCCTGCTCTCGTGGCAATGCACAATGGAATCCTGAACAGTAACTAGCTGTGTACCTACCTAAAACTGGGATTGATGCACTTACAGAATGCAACAAAGAGATATACACAATAACATTTATTTATTATTAAAAATATTGTGTTCACTACCGTATATCTACTACTACTCCTGAACGTATGTTCTTAGATCTAAAAAGAGTTAAAACATACCTATAGGATTACTATGACTGAAGTAAGTAACTCTTAAAGTTTGAATTATATTTCAAATTAATGATACTAACAATTTAAATCATTTTCAGGATAGGTTTAACGGGTGAAGTATGTTGGCGGTACATAGAGACATTAAGGTTAATCCTGAAGGTGTATTAGATGATATAGCTAAAAAACCAAAGAAATTGGATCTAGTTTTGTAAAATTATTCAAGCTACCTAAATATCGTAGCACTTAAAGTATATATTGTATAATAGATATAAAATATATAATTTTATATTAAATTGTTTTTTTTTTTGTTCTGGTGGAGGTAGATTACTGTGTGAGGTGTACAGATTTTGCTAAAACGTATAATCCCCCCCCCCCAAACCAAATTCCTAATTACGCCACTAGGGCCTCAGCTGTCAATTACTTATAAAGAGCCTAAATGACAGGTAATAATTAATAGTTCTTAATTTTTAGTTTTTGTAGATTAATTAATTTGTATATATTATATGCCAGTATGCCATAAATTTAAATGTGTCTTAAACTTATAACAAAGGTATACAAATATAATAATGAAAGAGATAAAATAAAAATAATTTGTCTGTATCAATTATTGCTGTTATATTTTATAAATTACTATTAACAGTATTAAGTACTGTTTAATGTTTGGATATTTTTCCATAAATGAAATATTATTATCTTATCATTTAAATATTTCATAATGTAAATTGATTTTATTGAGATGGATCAATTTCAAAAATATAGTCTATGAACCGAATAGTTCGGTGTGATGTCGAACTCAACCCGAAGCCGTAGGTACTAAACATTTTGTTTAATACCGAACTAAACCAGAATCGAACTTTTGAATTCAATGTCAAATGAAACTTTTTAGTTTTATTTCAAGCCAAAAAAATAATTTAATACTATTCAAGTTTTAATTTAATTTAAGTCGCATTGATTTTAACACTTAAATCAGTTTGGAGTTTGTACATTTCTTTGGAATTCGAACTATTTTGGAGTTTGAATTAATCATAGAATTTTAAATTTATTAGATATACGAGTATATATAAAGCTACATGAATTTTAATTTATAACTTAGTTTTTATTTAATACATCATGATTGATTACGATCTGTAAGAATATCGTCGAAGAACAAAACCATCACTTACCCATCAAATTCCCGGTGATGTGCTCAGGCCGTTTTCACTTGAAGCACACTGAAATATAATTATATAAATTATTATAATGTATAGTTTACTTCATATGCATATGTATAATATTGCGAGACATAGACCGGTCGACCACTGTAGTGGGAATCTGACCACGGTGCGCAGGTCTTAGTAAATAAATTAACAACATTTAATAATTTCACTCTGTAAATATTACAACATTATCAAATTACTTAACATAAATATCACACCCGATTAACGTCCTAACGATGTAAGAAATATGTATAAATATAATAGTATAAAGAAGTTTAACATGAACTTGGGGATCTAGGTACTTCGTCTGTTCTTCTTCTTTATCAAATAAAATATACCAAGAGCAACTATATAATTTAACAATATTTGTTCATTCGATAGTAAAATTACAAAAAAAGGTTTGAGGGAAGTATATTTTAACAGGTATTTTATTTATTTACATTAAAGTAGTTGAAATAATTGAATTAAATTTGTATACTAATAATAGTTGCTGCACATATTATAGATGCATGGCATTCTGAACTACAAAAAATATTTTTGTTGCTTACATTTGCATTTTATCGTAATACACGTATAGTTTTGCAAGATCGAAAACTAAATCTTTGTATTATACTATAATGACTAGCTGACCCTGTACGGAGATGCCCGTGACAAATTAAATAATTCCGGTGGATTTACCCCTTCTTAAACTGCGTTAAATGTAAGCTACTCTGCAGATTTTTAACACATTTATTTGGGTTTTTTTTCCAAGTATAAAATCATTTTATTTTCTGTATCAGTATATAAAAAAAAGGGGAAAATACTAACCACTCTGTTACACAGTAGGTAACTAGGACTCGTAGGAGTCGAGTGTACCAACCTCATATTGTATAGGCACCGTAATGGATGTGCTAAATTTGGATTCAAAAGATAAAATATTGGTTAAGTTAAAAAATGGTTAGGTTATGTAAAATGTCTATGAATAGCTCAAAATTAGACAAAATATTTTGAAAATTACGCCATGTATAGAAAGATGAGATTCATACGTACATATAGTGAACAATTCAAATATATGGGATTATTTGTTTTTTGAATTATGATAAAATACGAAAAACGTTTGATTATAAGTCGTCATTTTACAAATAAATATCCAATTTCGTCAAAATTTAAATTTCAGACGCACATAAAAAATATTTTTGAAATTACACTCATTTTTTTTATTCAAGTAATAATTCATTATACATTACAATATTACATGAACTGATTTTTATTAAAATTTCAATTTTATTTTGTCCCAGCAAAACATTTTTATGGACATGTATAGATAATATAAATCAAAAATGTCTATGAATATCTCAAAAGCGTCAAAATGTTATTGAACGTTATGTCATGTAAATACAAAGAAAATGCCAAGTATTGTATACAAAATAACAAAATCGATTTCGTCAAGAACTGGTTTTGCTTAAATACTAAAAATTTCTACATTTCCTTAGTTTTTCGTTTTCTTTTTTTTTTGGTTTTTCCCGATTATTTTGTAAATTAATGGAAAGTTAAATTTTTCCTCTCAAAAGTACTAGCTAGATACCATTTTCCATTAAAAGCTACCCTCAAAGTTGAGAACCAGATAATTTTTTCTTCTATACTTTTCCTGCAAAAAAACACGCATTGTTATAAATCTGTAAAATCAATACATTTATCGCTACACCCCCAATCAAACAAGATAGTATTTGTGAGTCAACAAAAATGAGCTGAAAAGTGAGTAATTAAAAGTTACCAATCACACTACGATTCTTGCTGAATTTATTTGGAAAAACTTTATAAAAATCGATCGAAAATAGTCGATTTGCATAAGGGTCATCCGTTTTAGGACTTTGAATTTATAGTATAGCAGATATACAATGTTTATTAATTATAGCTTATCCTACATGGAATTTACCGTAAAAATTAAATATTGTCAGTGCGAATTTATCCTGTCGTAAACTCCGTGAATGTAAACTATACATATATTTTTAACATAGTAATTAGGATGGTTTTGACTAAATATAAATTACAAGTCTTAAATTATACCAATCTAATAATAAATATTTTATTTTCTGTCACCAATGACAACCTTAAAAACAAAAAATATTTGTTTTTCGTGATCCAACAAATCCCGGTGTGAGCCATTCTTTAAAACACAAAATATAAAAATTTGATTTCAAGGTCAACATCCTCGGGTGCATCCTCGGATACCTACCTTTTATCAAATCTCAGAACAATGAGTGTGATAGCCTTAGCTTTGGATCGCTTATACGTACATAATAAGTCAATAACAATGCTTTTTATTAATATGCATGGACGAGTTAATGCGTTTTAAATGTTAAATGTTATATTAATTGCGGTTTTTTGGCTGTTAGTTCGTATTTTATTAAGTTCGTGATAGGCAATAATTGTATTATGCCGTATAATATTCATTATTTTGAGGTTACAAACTTTTATCACAATTTTATGATAAATACTAAAATACCTATTAGTATATTAAATTCGTCTGTATTGATATTTAACTGCACACTTGGAAAATATTAATTCATACATAATACTTCAATTACGACTTACAAGCACTTAACATTTTAAAACTTTTTTTATATAATATTGCTAACCCACAACCTCCGAGTTTAATTACTTTCTGAACGCAATTATTATAAATTATGTATCACTCCTTATTCAGTCGTAGATGAATAAAAACGCTTGTGCTTGAATAATTGTTTACGTATAGTGCGTTTTCAGCTGGTAGGCAGCGAATAAAACATAAGATTTTATATTCCAAACTTATCCACCGGCAGCATTTTAATTTTTTTTTTTTTTAAATATAATATTACAATTACGTAATTAAACATACTTTATATAATAAATATACCAAGTTTGTGTAACTTCTACAGTGTTAGTACACTCAAAACCATTACCTACTTACATTTTCGTTCTATAATATAGAGTTTATACGACGTTTGGACTACACAACTATACAACTTTTAATATATATATATATATAACTACAATAATCCGCAGGAACATTTAAACTAAGTCCTGCCATTGAATGCAACTACAGCACTAATGGGTTGTTGGATATTTTTATCGTCGAGATGGTTCCTATATTATTCTTATTGGTTTTCTTTTACGACTGTCGCACTATACACTGGAGATTTTACTACCTACGCGTAAAACGTATACGAGCGAACAACGGAAACAACCTATACAGTTTTTATGGCACTAGACACATATAATAGAGATTTTTTTTAGGAAAAATGTACATCAAAGTTTTAAGTTTTCCCATAAAACAAATAATTGGTAAAACCTGCAGCAGTACAAGCAGCGGCGGTACGTACGCTATACTTTGACCTAGTCTTCCACACTATAACACAGAGCTGTAAAAGAATGTTTCCGAGCAAAATAAACAGAGGGTAAGTGCCCAGCCAGGTAAATCGTGTTCAATACTATACCTACCTGTTGTTGTACGAGTTTGTGCGTTCTCCAATACTGTTTTAAAGAACACTACTAACATTATCAATTCATTTCTGACCAAATTAGAATTCAGTTTACAAACCATATCAGTATGGGGAATAACAGTGGGTGATAATGCAACAGCTAACAAAAAAATGGTTTTTTTAATTCCACTTTTAAACTAAATGCTATAGTGAAAAGTATAACCACAACCATTTTTTGTGTTATCGGTGTTAATAAATAGAATCAATCAAAAAAAAAATATGAATAACAAAAGCAAAATACCTATTATAGGTATCTTATTTGTTGACTCATAATAGTATAGTTGATCATAAGCAGAATTGCATGAGATGAATTAATGTATCGGCGAATGTAAGTACCCTCAAATAAATGTATTTACATTTTTGTCGACTATCATAAATGGAAATTTGCTACAAAATTCAAACCCCATAGTGGCGATGGCGGTGCCGGTTGGTTTGGATTAAGATGGACCGGTGGTTATACTGTTTGTTACCAAGAACGCAGTCAAACTTATAGGCGTCGATCATTATGGAACTCGACAAAAAAATTCGTTTGGCTCATGCTTTGGAGGATTTGTTTCCGAACCTCAGAGCGATTCCTGTATTGTTCGGGCTGTATAATTTATGCTTTACAATATTATGTGCCAAGTACAGTCGAAAATAACAATTTTAAGTTTTTAAAATGGTTTATGTAGATGTAAAAATATTCAAAATAATTGATTGAATTATCACAGTGAGTTTAAACGCCAAGACACGAGGATGTCATGATTATTTTGTCTCTCTAACCCACGAGCACAATACACCTCAAAGCAAGTTTGTGTTCATTAAAACAACCTTGTGCTGTTAGCTATAATAACAGCTTTATAGTATTAGCATTGATTTTATAATTAGACTATTATAAATCTAGTATAAAATCAATGAGATTAGAGTGAATTGACTTTTTATAAAACTTAAATTTAGGAACTATATTTCTATTTGTTTGTTAAATTGTTAGGTTAAATTTTAAAGCGACATTTAAGCACTTTTGAATTGTACCTAATATATTATTTTACATATGTTATTAAAACACTTAAACGTACATTTAAATATCATAATAAAGTCAACTCGCAAACACAGATTAACTTTCAGTTTAATAATATATCAATTAACTCCGAATTCCGATAGGTCATAAGTATAAGTTATACTTGTAATTATTTGCACTACTTGCAATAGGTACATTTAATTACGTAAGTATGTAATTTGCTCTAAAATATCAAATAAAACAACATCTAGTTTACGCTGCGTCTATAAATAGGTATTCATTTTGGTAGTCTGTCCCACACATTAAATTTAAATTGTTAGAAGATAGGTAGGAATCTGATAAATTTACCAATTTACCGAGCTCACGAAAAAATGTACAGCGCATAAGACGTGAATAAATAACATAAACAATTAGACAATTTTAAATTGCTCCTTATTTTTACATGACTAATTATTAACCGAAGTATGAATTACTCTTTTATACACGAATAGGTGAATACCCGCAATTTCAATATTAGCCTAATATTTTTTCCTTTAGGTACATTTTGACAATATTTTTGAAGTACATCTATTGAAATTTGAAATGAACATGACTGAAAAATATTTTGAAATATACACATAGGTAAGTTAAAAAAATTATGCACATTACATACGCTCGATAAATGTAATCGTTATAAAATATAATGTACTATGTATATGAGTATATGACACGACATTTTGTACTAAACTTCAGTACAATTTCTTAGGGAAATTGCGAAAACGTGAAGTTGTTTCAAGAGAAAGAACAAAAAGTATACGAACACCATCCTCGAACACGTCCAGTGAATAGTGCTGCAATATAGAATTCTTTTGACGTCCTCGGTCTGTGCTGGTTATTTCCTGTTGGGATATTTTCAAAGATTTAAAAATCTAACACAAAGTTTGTTTAGTAATGTTATAGTAATATGTAGTTGTACTAGTTTTATTAAAAAAATCTCAAAAATCGTTATTCCAAATGTTTTTTACGAGCGTTTCAAGTTTGAACAACTTTCCGTAAACACTATATTATTATTTATTATTATAATATATCTGCGAGCTCCATTCAGAATTGTTTTTCGAATGCTATGATTTATTGTTTCTTTCAAACGTACTTATACACAGAGTGTAATACTGCAGAAATAAATGTAAAATATAACAAAAACTCGCTATACGCAAAAATGTATACTTAATTGACTTGTCTTCGAATCGATTTTTTAAACTTTTTTTATAATATTATTAAATAATCTCCATAAATCGTATTGGAATGTCAGTTCTTTCTATTGGTGTACCTACATAAACATGATTCAAATTATTAATCTATAAGAGGATATCAATGCATTTATTGTTTCTCTCTCTGACCCAAGTTAGGTTAGGTATTGTTATCTTTAGTAGACTTAAATTGGAGGAAAATACCACCTGCCCATAGAAATATAATAATATAAGCTCATTCCACCCATACCCCATCATACAAGGTTCTCAATGAAATTTTTTAACATTCCTATTACATAACCTATACACTGAAGACGGGCTAATAAAATTCCAGGTCAGGTTTCCGGGAGTACTGCACAGGAGCTTAGCAACCACAGAGTGAAACATCCCTTCGGTTTACATCACTTATTAAGCCTATGAAATAAGTATATACAGGGTGATTTACCAATCATGCTCATCCGCCCTTTACTTCAATACTGTAATTATTTAAATATTTTTTATTTTTGGAATTTTTAAATAATTATATGCTTCAAGACCAAGTATGTATATTTTCAAATTCTCGAGTTTTTTGTTCTACTTAAAGAATGACCTATTTTTAAAAGAAGAAGCCCCTTTTTCTACTTCTCATTATTTAGTAGCAACATTTTTTGACGATTTCAACATACCTATCTAAATCAAAATTCAAACGAGTAGTTTCTCAGTTATTAACATTTTTTTTACTAAGGATAATAGTAATTAAAAATGGTTTTACAAAAATAAAAAATTAATAAATATATCGAATCAAGTATTTATTAAACCACTTTTTGATAATTACTATAATTTCAAATCATTATAGTCCCTATATCTACCAAACCCATTACCATTAGTACACAAAGTTAAGTAGGTAATTAAAAAACTATTCGTTTGAATTTCGATTTCGATATGTCAACACTGTACCAACAATATTATTCACTAAATAATTTACATTCTAAAAAGATTCTCATTTGAAAAACTGAAGTTTGTTTTGTATCTCAACGAGACATTTGTTAAGTAGTACACTGCTATAGTACAACAAAATCTATAGAACTTGAAATTATGGTCCTGTAGTAAAGTACCTATATTTAAAGTTACAAAATTCAGATTTTACTTTATAATCACCCTATATAATATATTATGATTTATTGGAGGGTTATATTTATCTAATACGACAAGGGCCTTTTTATATAGACTATAGAGGCCAGAGGATAATTCAAAGTGGTTCTCGTACCAACGTCCCCATTTGTGAAAGACCATAAAAACATAATACCTAAAATCTATATTATATACTTCAATGTATTTTTGAACAAAACTTCACAAATCGGTGTTTTATTTGATCAATGGATGTCATATTGATAATATATAATAATATATAATACCTATCTTAACACATTATACTGATGTATCCTAACGGTTTTCTGATTAAAAAAAATGACAAGAAACAGTGAACCAGATAAAACGGTTCTGACGACTAGTGGGTAATACAAAAAAAAATTGATATAATTATTACTGTACATCATAGTTATTGTATTAATGTATTATCATTTATAATTAGCTTTTAGTGAAAAATATAAAATCTATTTGTATACGAGTAGATAATTTATTCACATTATATTATGCCCGTCACGGTTCCAGGTGGTGAGGAGGCAAAGAGCATCCTCCCCTTGGGAAAGATGAGTGTTGAAGTTCAATAATTCACCTTCAGTGGTGTACCCAAACGAATTTTTTAGACAGCGGTTTTTATGTATCATTATTTATCTAATATTATTGTTATTAATTAATGAGTACCTATTATTGTGTTGTTATTACTTAGAACTAGGGAAGAGAGTCACAGAGAGTAGGCAGTATCATAATTGTGTGTTACGACCAGAGTTTTTCAGTACCTAGCTAAATTTAGTTAAATAAATTTATTTGGATATCCTGTCCAGATAAAATAATATAAAATAAAAATCTTATCTAGATGAATTACAAAATCGGTATCAAACTACCCTTGAAATAGAAGTTGGTTTTTTCTACTATTAAGTGTCAACCAATATTTTTTTTAAATGATTTGACCCCACGAATATTAATTTTTAGCATAAACAAAATATTAAAATTCTTATTCGTATAATATATGTAGTATGTATCTATATATTTAATTTTGTCCAAATTTAACCTTCAAATAGCCATAAAAATAATTTGTGTTGAAATATTTATTACATTTTTTGATTTCCGTATAAACTTCTTACGAGAAACTTTTTTCTTTTATTGAATGAAACAAGTTTATTGTAATGGATTATTTCCTTTAAGCAGAGCTTTTATTGGAACTTGAAAGTAAAAAGTTGTATACTATTACAAATTATTAATTATACATTTATTCATAAACATACAGTGTAGAGACTAGAGGTTTTTTTTTTTGTTAGCTTATTTAAATACAATGATAACTTCAGTGTAAAGGTAAAAAGGAATTATAACATTTAAAAATGCACTTACAATTTTTAAAAAATATCAGTGGATAAATTAATAATAAAGTATACAAAGACATAATATTTCTGAACAGTTAAAATTATAGTTCCTGCAAAAGCCAATTAAAAACAGTTGTTTTGTGATTAGTTTTATCGATAGATCTTATATTATTATTTTATATTGAACGGCATTTAGTTGAAAACAGTAGGTTCTACTGGTTTGCACTGGGTTTGTACTTATCAATAGGATTAAAACTTTTAATTTAATTTTAATTGTACATGCGTATACAAATGCGTTTGTTATTAATTATAATTATTTTATAATAGGCAGTTTAAATTGTAATACAAAACTTTGCTGCTAATTATATTCATCACAGTACATTAGTACGCTTGGTATAGATATTGGCTACAAAAGTACACATACTCTACTGGTTGTGCCTACATTAAGTTTTAAAAAATATTAGAATAGTATTTTTAATTAAACCTAATCATTTTTAGAATAAAATAAAATCAAAACAAACCGATTTTATAAGTAGGTTTTGGTAACTTTAGGATGTGATCGTTATATTATTTGTAAAATGTCTAAAATCATGTGATTTTAAATATCTAATAAGTAACAATGAAAGTAAAAATATGAAATAATAACTGCATATTAATATACCTATGATGTATTTTTAGGTCGAAACTCGTAACACACACGTATATGGCTTATCGATGTATAATAATATACAATAATTTATAATAACGTTAGTGTTATGAACAACCAACATTTACATTATGTAAATTTGATATTTCCATAATTTTAAATAATATTTTATAAAATCTAGTAAAAAAAAAATAAATACGATTTGACCCGTTTTGCATCCAATATCATCGTGAATCGTGATTACCATTTACCGAGCGCATCTCATTCACCTCATATTATACGACACCTTAGTGACAATATTGAAGAAGCGAATGGCTGCGAGTCAATAGATGTGGAACGGTATACATTTTAGTGGCCGAAGGTCGCCCATTTTGCAGAATCCATATCATAATATACATAATATTAAGATTATGCAACCCTCGGATGAGCAGACGGACAACCGGTTTTCGGACATAAGAAGACCAAACAAAAAAACCACACAGAGACAAAATGTTTAATAAAATTATGTATAATGCAATTTAAGACCAACTATTTACATTTAATGTATTGAAAAATTCAAAAAAATTGTAATAAAAAAAAAAACCTTGGAACATAGGTAGAAGGGGTTTTTTTGTGTTCAGATGTTCATAAAAAATCCTCCCATCCCAGATTACTGGTTTTTGACAATATTTTTGTCCGGCGACCATCCAGTAGATTGTAGTGCCCGCATGTGTATATATAGTAAATGCCGGTGTTCAGTAAAGTATCCAGTCAATTGGTAGCTGCAGAGTTGAACAGTACCAACAGCAGGCAACAAGGCAGAAGCGACAAGCATTATGGCGTTCGGTGCTACGGTGAGTAAAAACAAAAAATTATTTTCGTTTTATACTTACCTATCACATTACTATATACTTCTATAGCTGTTTCCAACTATTAAAAATCTTACTAAAAACATACAATTATGTACAGAGATCCAATTTTATTCATTTAAGAATTATACCGCAGTATAATTGTAATATAATAGTAATTAGTAGGTACCTACTACCTATATCCTTAACGTAACTTAGTATCCAAGTATTTCTTATTTATTTTAGTAACTAGTAAGCCTTTAAGTTTAAACATCTTCAAGGTATTTAAAATTACCTAAATTCTAGTTTAAGCAATAAAAAAGGCTGTAGATATGCCTATTTATTTTTCGAACCAAATTATTTAATGTGTTTTGAAAGTTGAAACTCTTTTACTATTCTTCCTTTAAAATTATTATTAAAATCTATGAGTATAGCATTAAAAATGTAATGGTTAGAAATTAATCGTAATGCACTTATAGGTACTATAGTACCAGATAGGTACACTAAAAAAACAGAACACTATTATTATATTTTTGAATATTTTAACTATTTATTTTATTCAGTTAGTAAATATTATTTTTATCCACTGGTTGCATTGGTATACTTATGATATGATTATAACTTAAAGATACATACAAATCTCAAACTTGTCAAATTATAAATTAATAATTCATAAATATAAAAATCATTCCCAATATTATAAATTTCACCAATAGAAGTAACTATGATTGCCCAAGTATAAACTCGTGTCTTGTTAAGACAAAACAAGAATAAAAAGTTACTAAAAACCATATTTATAGAAAGATGTTTGATATTATTATGGAATGCTTTAAATTATTTTAGTTATTAGTTGTAAAATGTTTTAATTTTTTTTTTATTGTAGTTTATTATAATAAATTATACACTTACTCGTTATGTTAGGTTATCAGCAGAAGAACTGTTGTGCTGTACACAAAATTATATTATATTTCAATAATTTTTACTGACTTTAATATAATTAAATTATGTTAAAAATGAATGCATTATTTGACATCTATTGCCACAAAAACTACTGGACAGTCTTCAATAAATGTTATATACTTGTATCAATAGATTCGCTTAGACTCGGAGAGTTTGTAAATTCGTTTTGTAATCATGTATGTCGCTATAGGACGAATGACCCTTAACCGGAATTTTGTTTCAGCTCACAAAAATTGAATATTTTTTCTTTTTTATGTGGGTTTGCTATTGGTTAAAGATAATAAAATATTTATTATGATCGGATATAATTGTCTATATTTTATTATATTTTGTTATTTAGGCTAATAAAACTATTCTAGTATTCTATATAAATATAAACTGAATAACCGCTTTTATAATAAATAAGGGGCAAGGTGCAGGTTGAGGCTTATAAAAAATCAAAAAATACTCGACCGATTTTGACGATTCAAGGAAAGTTTTGACTATAGAATGGACCAATATTATTTTAGGTAGGCTTATCCGCCATTAATAATATTAAAATATTACTATCGCATATTCATTTATTTCTGTTTGCAGTTGGTTACACGTAAGAAAAAAAAATATTTTTTTTGCCCTTCTAGGTTTTATTTTTTAATATTATATGATTTATAAATAATTATTAGTGTATGATTTTAATTATTATTCGTTTTTTTAGATCCAAGTAGCTTTTCTAGGACTCCTAGTTGTGTCCACCGCATTTGCGGACGTCAAGTCGTTGGATAAAAACGATAAGAAAAGAGACACTTTATTCAACCCATCATTCTCATTTGGAGCCAAAACTTTTGGCACATCAACCCCAGCCCCATTTGCATTTGGCAGCTCATTCTCGTCAACTGCTTCACCATTCAAATCCGTTTCTTACAGCTCCACACCAGCTCCGTTCGCATTCGGTAACTCTTTTGCGTCAAACGCCTACTCCAATGCTGCTGCAGCTCAATCTTTCGATGCAGCATCATTCATTGGATCTTCCACACCTGCTCCATTCTACGATGGATCTTTCGTTTCTTCCACTCCAGCTGCTCTGATTGGTTCATCTACACCAGCACCTTTCATATCTGGTGCCGCACTATCAGATTCAAGCTTTGCATATTCTTCCACCCCGGCTTCAATTTTAACAGGTGGAGCTTCACCCGTTGTTTCATCTAACCCAGAAGCGGTTCTTTTAAATAGGTCACCCGCTTTTGCTACATCATATGGCTCATACTATTCTGGAGCTTTTGCCCCGGCCTACTCTCAAGGAACAATCATCAAGTCTGACTCAATTAGCCACGATGCTGTTGAAGTTCCAGTCGTATCTAACGCCCCTGCACCCCACCATGAAGTTACCATCCATAAGGAAGTTCCAGTTCCATACTACGTCCAAGTTGAAAAGAGAGTTCCATACCCCGTCTATGTTCGTGTACCACACCCATACCAAGTCACAGTAGAAAAACACGTGCCATACGCAGTACAAGTTAATGTAGACCGCCCAATTAACGTTCCTCAGCCATATCCAGTCGAAGTTGAAAAGAGAGTGCCATATCCAGTTGAAAAGCCAGTACCTTATGAAGTGAAAGTCCCAGTCGACAGACCGTACGCAGTTCCAGTTCCAGTTGAAAAACCCGTCCCATACGCAGTTGAGAAACCCGTGCCTTACCCAGTGAGAGTAAATGTTGACAGACCTTACCCTGTTGACAAACCAGTGCCATACCCAGTACCTGTCGAAAAGCCAGTGCCATACGCCGTAGAAAAGGCTGTGCCATACCCAGTAGAAAAATTAGTCCCATATGCCGTTGAAAAGAGGGTTCCCTATCCAGTAAGGTACGAAGTTCCAGTTAATGTTCCAGTTCCAGTAGAAGTTAAGGTTCCAGTATCCGTGGATAGGCCCGTCCCATATCCCGTAGAAAAGAGAGTTCCATATCCAGTTCAAGTTCCAGTTGAAGTTAAGGTCCCAGTCCCGGTTTCAGCTCCAGCTCAACGTTTCGCCACTGTTCACTATTATCAACAATCTCCAGTCGCTTTAGGATATGAATCCAGTCAAGCTCTCATTGGCCAATCTGGTTACAAAGCGTTCTCATCCGGTTTGGCTCAAGGTTCTGGAAGTGCATTCTACAGCTCTACTCCAGCCTCTGGAAGTGCATTCTACAGCTCTACTCCAGCATCTGAAAGTGCATTCTACAGCTCTACCGCTAGCCCAATAACCTCGTACAGCTCAACTGCCAGCCCAGCTGGTTTCTTCGGCTCAAACGTCGTCCAAGATGGTTTCGTTAGTTCATCAGCTGCTCCATTCAGTTTCGGCCAACAATCTTTCTTCGGATCTTCGACACCAGCTCCATTCAACACTTTCTCTGCTGATTCGGCATCATCTGACGCATCATCTCTTTTCAAGTCCGCTAGTGTTGGATCTGAAAGTCAATCAAAGGTTTCCATTGGAGGTGCATCTTTGAAGTCACAGGAATTGAAAGCTGACAACTTTGATGTTATCAAGAAATAAATTTAAGTAAAAACTTAAGATTATCTGATATATTCATGATTTTTATGTCCAGTAAATAATGGAAAAATATTCTATATATTTTTGTGTTTAAATGAGTTCTTTTGTTTAGATCATAAACAAAATGTTTAATTAATCGTCTATAATATTATAAAAATATAATGTTATTGATTGATTCATATATAGTTATGCTTGCTGTATTCTATTTACCTTTTATTGATTTTGTGTAAATACATTATAGCTAAAATATAAATAAATAGATTTTTGGTTTATTATTTATAAATTAATAATAACATAACAAACTTAAATAATCTTAAAACAAATATAATAATAATTTACTTTATTGTATTCATAAACGTAATTTGTATATTTTCATTTTTTAGTGCCGTTGGATTATTATATTCATTGACATAAAATTCGCTGAACTTTTATAAGCAATAATGATTTTTTTTTTGAATAAAACTAATTCAAACAAATGTATGGCATAATTATTCAATTTGTTCTAATGATAATAATGTATTGATTAATATTATGATGTAGGTATATATTTTGTATTTATTCATACAATATTACCTACGTATTAAGTCTTTTGTGTTATTGACAATATCTTAGAAGTCCTCTAACCTCCACAAATAATTATTTTATTTTCATGAAGTTGGGGATTACTGAATTTTGTATTATTAGTAAATTAAATGAAAATACAATGATGATAAAATATATGAGATGATTAATCTCAAACAATAATAATAATTCAATAAAATATGGACTTATTTAAGTAATATTAGTAAATTAGGTGATTATGAATTTCAAAGTATTTTTTTATTTAAATATAGCGGAGAAAAGTCTGTTAAAAACTTCACCAAGAAAGAAATAGATAATATAATAATTATTTTATATATTATAATTATAAACAAGTAAAGAAAGCTCACTCTGAGAGCGTGCTAAATTCCCGTTTTCTTAATATATTTTAACACAACGTAATAAACTATAGTTCCATATTAAACTATTTAAAATTAAGTTTAAACTATTATATTTTGTTACCTATATGTTTAGTACTAGTTAGTATAAATCCATATTAAATATTCAAATTTTGATATTTTTTCTATTCTTTTAATACTGGTTAGTATGAATTTACTTTGAACTGAACAGTTATAAAATTATAAAAACGTATTACAAACAATCATCATACTACCGGATAATAAATAAATATATTAATATAAGCAATCGTAACTATTTACTGGTAAGTGGTAATTAATGGAAGAACACGACGGGGATATAAAGTGTTCTAAATATATGTTTAGAAACCTAAAAGGAAATACTAAATTAAATTGGGTCGACATACATGATATTGACTTACAAATTATTTATATTCAGTGGTGGCTATCCTTTGGTCCATGTGTTGCTTCAGAATCACATGAACTTGGAACATAAGAGGATGTTGGGTCTTGGGTGATCATTAATTTATATATTACACAAGTACTCTTTCAATTATTAATCACTCAAAATAACACAAATCGGAAAAATCATCGAAATATTTTTGAATATTATTTTATGTTAATAATTTCTAATATAAATATTCGGGGAGAATTTCAAATCTTTATACACGGTTAGATATTCATTTTGGGTTAAATCAAAAAAAAAAATCAATTTTGTTGAAAACTGCTGTACAGAAATTCTTGATTTCCAAAATGTATTGTTTTATTGTCTGTCCCGATTATTTTTGATAATTTTTACAGATTTTGAACTGGTATAAAGTTATCTGAGTGCTATATTTTGCTAAATTATAATATTATTATAATGTAATATATTATATACATAGAAACGAAAAAAAAAACCACACGATATAAAAATATTTATTTTTATCAATGGTTAAAATATCCAGTAGATAAGTTGTAAGTATGTATTAGCTAGTATGTTAGTACTTTCCTATACTCAATATAATAATCTATTTATGTATTAATATGTGCACCGTGCAATGTTCTTTTCACCGAACGTTTTTATTATTTACTAGTTTTATGTAATAATATATAGTGTGCTGACAACCATGAATGACATTTTGCTTTATATAAAGGTAATACATTAATGGTTATAACATTTTAATGATTTTTTCGCATATTTGTCTAGTAAATTTCACAGAAATGCAATTTTATTAACGTCGATGTAATACTATATAATAGCATCTCAGCCGGTAAGTTCAAACCAATTAGTCGATTGGAATATTTTGAACTCGAATTTAAAAATCGTTGTCGCAGGTGAACACTCAAGCGCCAATACGCAACGACCTATAAATCATTTTTATGGTTATGTATGGTAGCATGAAGATTAAAATGGCTTAAATTATAAGTATGCAAACAATAAAATGTAATTCTGAAGTTGTAGAAATCATAAAAATATGTGCTTCTAATTTCTACTTCTCTAGTATCAGAGCTAGGTATATATTATGTGGATGAAATTTCAAAAAAATTATTATTAACATAACCACTTCCAAAAAAAAATCCTTTGGTTGCTACTGGTTTTTAAGGTCGCGTACAGGGCCGTTACCAACTACAATTTTGCATTAGGCATATTTATGAGACCTTTGAACTTTAATGCATATTTTTTTTAAATTGACAAATCCTAGAACATTGCTCTATGTTTGACAACATTGAACATGTATTATACCTCTTTGATTTACCATGGTGATATTGGTTTTCAGTTTTAAAGTCACTTAGGGGATGACATCTGTCTATAATTGACCAAAGTCAATAACCCATGAAATTGTTAATTATTTTATTTTGACTAGAATGCATAATAAATAGGTACCTACTTAATGTAAATTAATGAGAATCTGCCAACTGCAATCTGTATTGTACATAATATGTAACCATTCATTATTTATTCTCATTGAGCACGAATACCATTACCTATCTACCTACCTATCTTGATTCGCAAAATATTTTATTTAAACTTAACTGATACAATAAATTAATAAGAATAATAATAAAATAAACGTATAAATACAAATGATATGTTCTCAAAGGCAGGGTCTGTTAAAAACATAATCTTACAGTATGTAAGATTTCCAAGGAGCTCATACATGCTATTATGAAAAAATAAAATAAAAAACTCACATCATTGTAGAATCAATACATTCATCGATCAATCAATTAACTGTTATATAATTTTCCTTCATAAATATAGTCTACAATGTCAATAGAGAAGTATCTATAACGCCTATGCCATAACGTTTAATAATGGTATAAATATTTTGACTAAAAAAAACTACTTGTTTTCCTTGAAGAGCTTTGTGGACAACAACCAAGGTAATTATTTTTAAAATAAATATTGAAAGCCATAGACCTAACTTCTGCCACATAGTCAATTTGAATGAAGTAAATTAATTAAGAAAACAATAATTCTGAGCACTTTAAGGAGACGGACAGTTTGACCTTAAAACGCTTATCAAATAAAATTGTACTTATTATGTCTTTTCTATGTATTTTAGAATGAATATATTTATTTTACAATGATGTGTGTTTTTTTTCTTTTCGTCTATCATCAACATTTGGGATAGTATAGCTATGATAATAATATGCTTCGTTTCTTGATATCAGCATTTTTTTTTGATAGAAAAGTGAATCCACCTGCTACAAAAAGTAAAAATTGAAAATTCATCGGAGTTTTTGAAAGCCTCAGGAAAAACGAAAGTAAAAAATTGTAATTGTTACGAAAAACCAATTTTTTAAAAAATCAATTATTTTTTTGGTATAACCCTAAACACTTAAAATGTTCACCAAAAATGTTAACATTATCGAAATATTTTTAAACTATTTATAGCCATAAAAAATTTTTTTGAAATTATTTTGGAAAATTGTTCACACCTGAAAGCTTGAAATTTGATGCAAGGTTTCTCATAAATTTATTTAATGAAAGTTCAAAAATATTATAGATACGTCATACGTATTATACACGATTATTTTTTATTTGCATTTAAAATTAAAATGTTGACAAAATTTATCAAAATCTCGAAAATGTTCGAATTATTTTTCAGTTAGAAATTGGTAAGCATTTGAACATTCATAGCTAACATAAGAAATTTTAATAGAAAACTTCCAAGAAGTTTTTCTACCTTTATCAACAAAAAAAGTTCACCTGAAAATTACACTATTTATAGCCATGAGATATTTTTCATTTTTTTAAATTGTTTTCGACTATTAAATTTAATTATTTATGATAGCCGCTAGGGTTGGGTAACAGAACATCTCGCCTCAGAATCGCTTTTTGTATGCAATGATTTATCATTTACTTCAAATATATAACACATTTATTACAACGACATGCTGGAAACCTACTTTACAGCAAAACGGTACCAACTTGTCTGCCTTTTTTTCGATTCGTTGCCACGAGAACAAACAAATTCAATATTTTAATGCTCGAGAAAATATAGCTAAAACACTTAGTCCGATGGCGTCGTCGATCTGAAAAGTGTTGAAACTAAATAAGCTCTCCGAAAGCCTAAACTAAACCCTCTGAAGCCATCTACAGACTACAGTAGGAGGTGAAGTACCACTGGAAAGTTAGATTAGAGGCCTACATCTCTTTTCCACATTTCTTGTCCGGTCAGTTTTCAAAAATAATAGCTATTTAATCCGTTCTACCTAAAACAAGTCGCTTTTAAGTTTTAATCAACAGGTAATAAACGTCCGTGGTTTGATCCCCGGCCTATGACAATGTTTTTGCACTGTTTTCTTAATTTATTTTTTTCTTGTTCATTCATTTATGTCATATATTATATTAATGTTACATGGTAACTATACGAACACGTTGTCTATCTATATGTAGTGGCAGATTAATACCAAATAGTTTAGGGTACGTAGGTAGGTGTTGGCCAACCAAGTTTTAGACATTTTACCAGCCCAAAACCCGTTAAATTGTGTTAGAACAAGTAAGTTGAATTCAAAATCTATCAGAATATAGTCAACCGAGATAATCTCAGTAACTCGCTAATTCTATCCGGACCTGTCCAGCGCACATACCTTGGCAGGCTAAAGGATTATTATTACCTTTATACATTCTGCTTATTATTTGTCAAAATAGTTCAACTCATAATATGACTCCGGATAATACAGAAAACGGATGTAAGATGACACACACCTCTATAAGATATTATAATAATAAAATATAAATAAGTACAATAATAGTGCGAAACTGCACCATCACAATACTTATTGGTTATTACTGTTATTAGTCACCATATTTATTAAATTATTTGTATTTTTCTTTAGTATAATAATTATTAAGCCACAGCTAATTTTACGTACCACATAGGCGGTCAGTAATATTGACCCATCGAATAAGACACTGAAGTTGAAAATCGTGGCATTATTTCAACTACATAGATTACTTACGCACATCAATCTAAAATCAATGCATCCATTACTCCGCTCAGAATCTAAACTTATATTAATTTATCATATAATTTATCATACAACCATAATCTCTCCTTTTTTAATTGCTGCAACAACTTTGGAAGGACATAGACACATTGTATCACATTTTCAAACTGTATGTAATATACATAGGTAAATTTAAAATTTAATAAAACTTTAGATACAAAATAATTTATACATTTGTGGAATTTTATAACTATTAAAATAAAAATCTAAATTGTTTTGTAACATTATCTATATAGATAATGCAATTTTAATATCGGTAGTTTGAGCGAAGCGATAAATATTTTTTATTGCATTTTAAGTAGTTAAACAACATTAATTATTCGTTAATCGTTTATCCATCAATAATCAAATGATGTACAATAAACTAAGAATCAAAGATAAAAATAAATATAATCATTAATTATTAACTGGTGAACATCGCACGAGTATTTTCGTGAAATTAGTTAACTATATAAGTAAAGGCATAGTACATCACACGCTGAACTATTAGATACGTAAAAATGTATAAAAACAATAAAATCTCCGGTTTTTTTCTTACAACTTTTGTAATTCGACTATATAATCTCCTCGACAGTTTATATGATAAAAAAAGATATTTTTCATAAAAAAAAAATAGGTATGTTTGCATATCACAACTAGACACTTCTTTGAGTTTAGGTAGTAGGTACCTCCTACCTAACCACACGAATGGCCACACGAAATATTTAAGTATTTGAAAATACAATAAACTATAGAGTATCTTAAATAAACTTATGAGGAACCTTACATTACATTTTTAAAGGTAAATAAAGTAAATTATTTTAAGAATTTTATACTACAAAATAATTTGCGAATTTTCATGACTGTTGATTTTTGTAAAAATTTAAAATTTATAAAAAAACAAAATTGTCAAAATGTACTTCCGTGGAACCTCGTATTAAATGTCAATAGTTTTTTACTTGGAGCCAAAAATGCGATGATACATAAATAAGGAAATAACTAAAAAAAGTAGAAATTTTAAAATAATTATAATAACTGATCTGTTATTTATTTTTGAAATAAACGAAACAAAAAACATAATTGTAGATCCAATCCAAAATCAATATGCGATTTTAGTTGTTAGATTAATATTATAATATATACCAATTAAATTATGTGATCTGTTTCACGTGTGTATAAATATACATTATACATATTCTATACATATATAATAAGATGTGTGATGCACGCTTGTACAGTTGTAAGGCATATACATTATTACATTAAGTATTCGTGTATATAAATATTATTTTCCCAAGAAATGTTACACTCTAAACAAAAGACTCTAGCAGTCTAAACAATAGTATAATGGCAACAATATGTTATTATAGTAAAACTTAATAGAATTAATTGTTGGGCTGTGTGCCTGTGTCGCGGTCCCTACTCTTTAAGGGCGTACCTAATTCTGTTTCGGTGGTTACGATATTATTATTATGACCACATATTATTATAATAATGTCTCTTCTGCAGAAATCCTGCCTTGAAGAGACCGATCTGCGCACGCCCGTCATGTATTATAATATACGACCGATCACCACCGCTCAAGGTCACTCGGCGACGATGGCAAATAATATACAGGATGTTTCACCAAGCACACTCAGTACTCAACCCTTTTATCCTTAGTTAATACAATTATAAATATTGGATTTTTGGAATTTTAAATATATTTCAATACCGTATTTTCAAATTCTTGAGATTTTTTTGTACTACCTAAGGAGTATCCTATGATCTATGCCCTACGGGAAACAAACTTCTGTTTTTTTTCCAAATGTTCTCTCTTTTGTGCTGTACGTACATCATTTTGAGGATAACTATTCTGAAAATGTTGACGTATCAGAATCAAAATTCGAACGAGTAGTGTTTGACCTTTTTAACTTTGTGTGCCTACTAAGGATAATTTAGATTCATAGTAATGGGTTTAGAAGATTTTAGGGCTATGGCGATTTGAACATTTTAGTTATTGATATTAATCTATTTCAGCATTTATGGTCTAAGTATAATATACTATAACAAATATTGTACCTATCTACCTATTTTAAACTTTAGTAAAACCATTAAAGACTACTATCCTTAATCCTTCGTATAAACATTTTAAAAACTAAGAAACTGTTAGTTTAATTAAGTAGGTATGCCTACTTCATAATTTTTAAAAAATTATCCACTAAATAATTTTGCTGTTAAAAAAGAGTAGTTCGTGTTTGAAAAACAGTAGTCTGTATCGCCACATGACATTCCATAAGTAGTACAAAAAATCACAATTATTTTAAAATATGGTCTTATAACATAAATGAAAATTCTGAAACTTAGAATTTGAACAAATGTATTACCGAAGAAAAAAATTATGGTGAGTATGTTTGGTGGATCACTCTGTGCATAATATATATATAGTTTACACTTTTATAGGTAATTGTTATATTTTCCGAAAACAATGTTTAATTTACGGGAATTACTCGAAATTCAAAACATGTTGTTGTATACTATAATATTATGATGTTATACATTTATACTGTTCGAGCACATGAAATAGGTACTAGTTTCGCATAATAATCGCACAGTAATAGTATCAAGAATCACTCGCGCGAGACCGTTGCTATATATTTATGCTATATTATTATATTACTGTTGTACAATAAATAGGATGGCGTAAATTTATAGTAAATTATCGGTCGGGCCTATATAATATGTTAGTGGTTGCGGAGTACATAGGTAATTGTTGTCGATTAACTAGCATAAATCATTGTAAGCATATTGTATTATAGTGAAATTCTGTTCAAATAAAAACTCAAACTCGATATAAAATAATAGTATTGGTTATTGGTATGCACGATGTACCAACTAGTACAAAAGTGGACAAGTTAATGAAAAATCAACTGCAGGGTGTTAGTTGAGCTAAGTCAACACTAAAAATATGTAAACATATGTATATTAAGGGTCTATAAGCAATAAATTCCGAACACTAGATGCTTAAAGTTAATTTGGTATAGAAAAAAATAAATATATATCAATATATTTATTAAAATAAATATCAACTAACCCCCTGTAAAAGTTAAACAAGGAATGACCCCCGTAGTATTTTGTAATTAATAGTAAACTATTATGGAAAACGCAATTTAGATATGTATTATGTGTATGTATACATATTGTATTTATACAGAAATGAATAGTATTTTAAACGAAATTTAAGAAAAATGTTATACTCTATATTTTTTTCAAATGAGTATCACACTTTCTTTGGAAAATATTAAATAGATGAATTTGAAAATGTTGATATAAAATTTAAATTTAAATTTAAACTAATAATTTTCGAGTTATTTATTTTTGTGTACTTACTAAATGATACAAAGGTATTACAAAGGTAATACTGTAATAGGTTTTAAATATATGAGGTTTGAGGTTTATGATTTTCTGAAGATTATGGTAATTATGGTAATTATATTAATCTAGACATTAACTTTTTATAGTTTGTAAAAATGTTCCGAGTATAATAAGAGCTATATTAAATTTACATATATTTTATATTTTTGTAAAACAATTTTTAATAATATGTTGTGTTAACATAGTATGAGGCGTGAGTGCAGAAAATTGTTAACATTAAGTAGGTATTTGAAAATAGATGTTAGGTTTTCGTTCAATTATGAATGAGAAATAAAATAACCTCTCTCTAACTAACTCTCTATTTAATATTTATATTTAAATGGTGTAAATTACCATTTACCAATAGGCAGTAGACATGTAATAAATACAAATATTAATAAGTTCCGGTTATAACTATAAGTTATAATCAAGTTCATTCCACGACTCATGAACAAATTACTATAATTGTATAATAATAAAAACATATTGACATAATGATATAATGTACATATGTTATATGTCATTAGTCATTACATAATAATTGTTATAGTATAATATTATTTTTATGAGAACGCCACACCCACATTTGTTGTTTCTGTCTCAAAACCAGGTAGGTACCTATAACATGGCAAATTTTACGTCCACAATAATCTATTTCACTGTTTTTTATTTTAATTTTTTTATTGGATTGAATACCAACATTTGAAGGTTAAATTATTATCCAGAGAATATCTCAGGTTTTTATTGTTGTTTTAATTACTGAGTAAGTATTATGAGCATTTTAAAAACTGTATTTATATGGTAAATTTTAAAATGATCATAAATTGCTAAAACATTAAAATAACAACAAAAGTCATCAAATTGCCCTAGACTCATATATAATTATCTTACCTTTACATAATTACCTAATATATGATGGGTAAACTCACTTTGATTTTAAAAACAACAGAATAAAATGAATTATTATGAATGAAACATAATGCTATAAAATAAAATATTATGTTGCACGCTTGCAAGACAGAGAACACATGCGGGTGTGGCGTCTTCTCACAAGCTGATAACAGCAGTTACTTACGTACGTTGAATGTTATAAAGTTCTTCAAAGTGACAATTTGGAATTAAGGATGTTTATAATTCACTATAACATATAACAGGGTGGTTCAACCGTTTATATTTGGCAATGTCTAAATTCACACATGTATAAACACTAGGGGTCCCGCCAAAAGGAAAAAATATTTTTATTCGTATTTTAATGTGTAACAAACATATTATAATAATATAATACAATACACAAGTTATCGCATTATAGAATGCGTTGTTAAGAACTCCTGGCTGTATTAGTTAGTATGATATATTATAATAGTGTATAATAATATTGTACAGCTGCGACTGCCTGGAAGGATTGCTGCGACAGGCACGGTTCGTATGGCAAGCCATGGCAGTTGGATTATAGAGTAGTAAGACAGAACATTGTTATTCTCGGCAAAGCATTATTATTGTCAGACCATTTTATAAAATATCATATTAAGTCATTAAATGTATTGTAAGTTTTCTTTTCATATTTAAATATAGAAAGTAATAATTAGTTCGGAAGTGTTCGTTATTTTATTTGTGCACGGACATCCTTGGAGATCCGTAACAACGCACTGATTAAAACTGCCATCGCACCATCTCCCACCGCCTTAGTTTTTTTCTTAAATTCATCACACTTGTAATACTAAAATTATAAAATAGGTATACGTCTTCTAAAAAGGGTAAAAAAAAAGGCTTGGAGGTACGCGGGTTTTACCACCCTGACTTATAAGAAATAATGTATTATGTAGTTCTATATAAACTTCACAGTTCACATGTAACTTAACTCTTAACTCTTTTACAAATAATTACTGGTATGTATATACTATAATATAATGTCAACAAATAGAAATGAAATGTACGAAATAAAAGACAATTTGTTTAGTTTTTGAACTGTGTACTGTATAAATATTATCGATTAGCTATCGTTTCCATTGCGCCACGACAATATTTGTTTACGATAAAAGCGAAGATGGCTATAGTAAGTACCTACTGCATAAAAATGCCAATTTATTCAAATGGCTATAACTTCGAAACTATGTCTGACTGTAAAATTCACATTTCACCGTCGTTGTCAGTACCTACCAATTACAATTTGTGCAATTATACAACTTTAACTAATGTTAATTATACTAACATGATTATTGCTTAATAGTAAACAACTAAATAAGTACCTATAATACCTAATCCTCTGAAGGTAGATACTTAAGGTGATTATTAAATTATCATGTATTAAAATAACCATAAAATTTGAAAACATTAAAATTAATAAAAAAGAAAATCGAATAAAACCCATCCAACATATTGGTATATTTAGGATTTTATATGTTTAGGCTAAAGAAATTATAAGGGCCGGTCAACATATATGTATATAATATATTATACTATTATAGTTTTCCCGGGCAGAAATGTTACACAAGATCATCCCTGCAACTTAATTATTAAATGCAGGAATTTTTAACTGTTAATTAATATTTTAAATTATAAAATTGTGCAATAAAATAATTAATTAATAAGTCATTTTTTCATAATAATACGTGTACATACACGATTTGTATGCTTGTAAAAACCTAAATATTATTTTTAATTTAACTGGTAAAAACTAAACTATACAATGGATAGTTGAATTACCGTTAGGTTTCATATAAAATACAGAGTTAATTAATCAGTCAAGTTAAAATGTTAAAATTAAATTTACTTTTAAATTTTTTATCCAGTCAATGCCTTCCAACCTCCATTACGTATAAAACGTAATTTTACCTCCTGTAGTTGGACGACGTGATTTACAGTTAAGTAGAAATATCTCTTTTTTCATAATAATGTTGTAACCTATTATGGTAAACGTTTTTAAGGGTGGGTGAAGAAAACCTACAAATATTTTTATGCCTGCAATGATTTGAAAACCCTTAGGCGCCACTTTGACATACTTATTATACAGAACTACATGACCTATCTATATGACTATATCGATTGGAAATTTCATACCAGTTATACTGCAGATTCTACTTTGAAGGATATAAACATTTTAAAATCCCAGCTTTCGAAAAAAATTACAAAAATCAAAAAAAAAAATAGAAAATTTCAGTTTAATATCCACTAGGCTTTTAACAGTGAAATACGCAGTACGTATACCTATATCGACTATATTTTAGTAAGTCCATGGATTCTATAGTATAGTATAACCGGAGATCAAATAATAATTATTATTCTACGAATTTGGTGATTTGTCATTAATACAATTATTAATAAATTCAATGAGGTTATTTTTTAATTAATTTGTTTCTGCAGTAATTACTATATTCTATTTATAATATGTTTGTACTGAATTTTGGGTATGATTGTGTCCGTATGGGTAATTAATGAAGGTATTATGTATTTAGTAGGTATCTACAGTACCAATATATAGGTAACCTCCCCTTGGCGAGTGCAATAAATCTCGTCCCTGATTATAGACAATAGTAAGGTTGCATTCAACATTTCCGCCTATCAAGAAGTCACTTTGAGTTGCTTGAAGCTTCTGCTGTATTTAAAAATATTCAATCAAAACTTTTAGATTCATATGAAACATCGGTTCCAAATCAAGCGTCCAAGAAAGGCCATCAACGGGTACTATGGAACTTCTTGATCGATATACCAGCGACACGTCGTATAGGTGTATAAATACGTTAACCGTGTATATCATGTTGGTTGGTTTTTATTCTTGAAAATATTGCATATTTGGTTGCACTATTAAGTATTTAAAAAACTTATTACCTAGGACACACGCGATGATAATATTAATAAGGTAGAAACCGTTTATAATGACACCAGTTGTAACTTGTAGTAACATACTAGGTATAACGACCTAGAATTAAAGGTCCCGGCAACTCATATTTTTTATAATATGCTAATAATTGTAAACAATTCTTATGATATTCTTATTGTTATCATATGGATGAAATAACTTTATTTTTGTGAATTTAGACAAATAGCTGGCAATAGCATATATCAGCGCCGTAGACAGGATTTTTTTCGGTGGGGGGAAGGGCTTACGCCACCCCCTCCTCCATAGGTACGGTGGTAGTGTGGTACTGGCATAATATATTATATTATATAATAACCACGCAATTTAGGTAAGGTCTCTACTCTCTATTATCGGCGGTTTATAACAATAATGGGTACCTATATTTCAAATTCAAAATAAGGAAAAATTAGAACAACCATTGTCACATTAAATAGCTATTCATTTTATACTTATAAAATATCAAAAACTTTTAAAATTATAAACGAAAATACTACATTTTTCTAAAAAAAACATGTAACAAACAAAAATAACAGATTTAACACGTAGCCATGTTTACTACTAAGTGTACCTACTACTTGCCTATGCCTACTTCACTTTTTAATAATAGGCTGGAAATTGGAATAGGATAGGCATATTGCATATAGTTATAATGACTGTTATACTTGAATCACGATGATATCGAGTAATTTGTATGCAATTAAAAATTGTTATAGCAGGGGAAGCGAATGCCCTTTCACCACCTCCTTAGGGACAATCCTCAATAATACTATTGTAACGTTACACTATAATATATACTGTTTTGCAACTTCGGGTGTTACTGTTATGACTAAACGCCTATCGGTTATTATGACCTATTTTTCCTGGTCCCTTGAACGTCGTTTTAAACGAACAAACGATTTCTACAACTGTATAATATTATTATTTATCACTATCATTGACATCGTGTTAAATGTGCGGCGCACCGGCAGATGTCGCGGCACGCCCGCCGATATCGTGCAAGCACTGCAAGCCGCCGGACTGCCGGAGAAAACAGGTCTGACAATCGATTCGCGAAGGCCTCTCGCGCCGACCTACCGAATTTTTTTTTATTTTCCACGTACTCCTGGAAATCTACTTATCACCGTCGGCGGCAGTTTGGCAACGTACTGCGATATTTTTTACAATCTGTTTTCGGGTGTTGGTCTTTGCTTGGCTGTAATAATTAATAGCCCATAGTCGGCGGCGATCATATTATTTCGTCCAGCAGGCTCTGCTGC
Organism: Myzus persicae; assembly: GCF_001856785.1. Lineage (NCBI taxonomy): Eukaryota > Metazoa > Arthropoda > Insecta > Hemiptera > Aphididae > Myzus > Myzus persicae. The sequence goes on from NW_019103966.1 coordinate 154,451, forward strand.
TCTCCCGCATCGGCCCGTCGAGAGACGATAATTATTTCCTGAAATCTTTTTTTGTCATTTTCATTATTGTTAAAAACGATTTGCCAAGACTTGACGCAAAAGACCCAAAACGCAGCTCGTGGTAGGTACACGCATACACCGGCCCCGGATATCGGGCCAAATTATTCAGTAATATTATCATATTTTTATAATTGTATCACGATGATTTTTAAGTTTTCAGTTTTCGTTTCGCGAAATCTCAAATCTGACGCCGTGGCGGCCGGCGGTCGACACTGAAGAACGTTTCTCCGACGGACCAGAGGGACGACGCACGCGCGCACCGCTCCGCACCACACCGCACCGCACCACTCCGCACCGCACCGCGCCGCTACGCACACACGCACGCACGGCGACACGGTAGCGCACGGAGTACGGACACACACGAGTACAACACGACACACCACACCACACACAGCCCGAGTGCCCGACAACCGTCTGTCCGCCGCAGTCGGTGTATTCGCTCGCAAACGTCTGATCGTGCCGACCGCGCCGCCGGACGAAAGATGCTCATCAAAGAGTTGTGAGTATTAAAAATTTGTCATCACGACGAGATGTTTTATTTTTTTAATGGTAGGAGACACGCGAGCGATTTCGGATCGACGGTCGATATTTTTCCAAAATCGTTTGGCTCCCCCCTTACGATCTTCGTCGTTATTTTGGCGTGATTGTCGCGTCACAAAACGCACACGCGCACGATTTCTTCCGGTTCACGGTTAACCGGTCGGGAACCCGTGTCGTAGACGTTCAAAGGCGACGAGGATTCATGATTTTATCGTTTTTATAATGGGATTACCTCGTTTACCCAATGGGTTAGGTCGTGATTTTTGTCTCATCTGACGACCCTTTCCGAACGGGGCGTTTGGACGCTTGTTCCAGACACCACCGCCTTCCACACCTTCTTAGTCACGCCACTTTTACTCCGTTTGTGCTAGGTAGATAGGTTGATAAAAACAATTTTCATCGACTGTTATCACGATTTATCGTATTTTACAACTGCAAATTGAGCGATAAGCACCACCCGTTCGTTAAATATTATCATATACCTAGGTCCCTAGATAGGTACTAAACTTTAAAATATTTGCTTTTAGAGTTATAGGTACATACTATGAGTATTTACCATAATATGTATTAAGTTATTTCCAAAATGCCTGCTAGTACTCACAGCATCATTATGCAGATTGTTTTGGTTAAATTATTTTCTGTTCCTTAAAATCATCGCAAATAATTTAAGCTATTCAAAATGTTTTTTAAATAATTGAATATTTTAAAACATTACCCACATACATTACCTACCTATGTGGCTATGTGCAAAAAAATAATGCATCTCATATTTTTGAATTGTCTTGTTAATAAAGTAAAGTGTCAACCCATACCTATTCAATAAATTTAGATTAATCAAAACAGTTGCACTATGAATTATTTTTCATTTTTAATTCAATATAGATACCAAACAAACAAAACCAGAAATGAGTAATAGTCCATGCTCAATATATTGTATTTTATGCTCGATTTTGTGTATCTGCGAAATATCATAAACAAATATGTTTTGTTTCAATCGTTGATTTATTATTTATCATTGTATGATCCATGATAAATTGATTATTCATAAAATCTCTTTATGAAAATCGTGACTAGACAATATTGCATGGTTTTTTTTTTTATTGTCATTCGAATCATTTAAGTAATTTATCTTTTGTAATTTTATTCGAATTAATTAGTGTAAATTATTTTTCAATTTCAATACTACCTACATTTATTTATAATTTAAAAATCATTAAAAAAATATATATTTTTAGTTTTTTTTTCCAATAGAAATAGGAAGTTATAATTTAGAAATGAATGTATCTATTTTTAATTAATAAGTCTTCTTAATAAAATTCATATTGAATCAATTTTAGTCCATTTTTATACTAATTACGTCAATTCAAAATTGTATTTTAAGCGCCTATTTAATGTTTACCAGTTTAAATGTTTAATGATACAATAAGTATTAGGTATATCTACTTATACCTAGGTATTGACTATTACTAATGAATATAAATGTTATTTGTTGCAGCCGTGTAGTGCTACCCTTAACAGTTGAAGAGGTTTGTACTCATATTTCTTTTCCAACAATTATTTTTACTAAAGCAAATTATTAATTATCATAAGATACACCGTATCACATTATCATTACAGTTGCCCATTTTATTTCTCCTTTATACAGTATTATTTTATGTTATATTTTTGTCTCTAGTATCAAATTGCCCAACTGTACTCTGTAGCCGAAGCCAGTAAAAACGAAACTGGTGGTGGAGAAGGTATTGAAGTGTTGAAAAATGAACCATTTACCAATTATCCCCTTTTGGGTGGAAAATATTCAGAAGGACAGTATACTTATAAAATTTATCACTTGGCCAGGTAATTATCACATTAACTTAAAATAATTAATCTAATGTATATATACGATGGACTGATGAATGATATCTTCCTGATATCATATACCATGATATTTGTACTAGACAAGCACAAATGTTGGTAAAACTAGATGGTCCGACCTATATTCTTATGTAATGTCATTTATTTTATGTATTCACGTATCTACAATATTTACAAAAAACTTGTATAAATGATTCAGGATTTTACAGATTACCTTGTCTATAAATCTATATATATGACCAGGCTAGTTTTTGAATGTTTTCAAAAATGAAACAAGTATTGTAAAGCTGGTTTATTAGCTTCACATATCAAGCTTTTGTTTAACATTGGATGTAATATGACATTGGATGACATGTTTTTGAAGGCCATTAAACTAGTATCGAGTAAAAATGTATTAAAATATTTTGTGTTATTCCAGCCTTGGTGTATTCACTGTTTCAACTTCATGTTAATAGTATTTGAATTAATAAATAAATCTAATAGTTAAAATGTATTTCAATAAATAATGAGTTAAATTAGTATTAGTGATATACAGACTAAATAAATAATAATAAAAAATTGATTTACTTAATACATAATGTAATTGTTGTAAAGAAAAACATAAACAATGCTATCAGTTTTTAATAGGTATAACTTTTTAACAATGGGAGAATTTAATTTTTAAAAAGTCAGAGAAGATTCATTGATTGAATTTTGAACACTCAGGTTGTTTTATATTAAGTATGAAGGCAACAGTAGATCTTAAAACCTCATTTGCTAACATTTCTTTAAAGCTGATTTAATAAAATTATTGAACCTTGACCTATATTATCAACTATCTTACTTTCTATGAAAAGCCTACAATTAATTTCTGAAACCATGTGATTTAATTTGTTTCTGTTTTAAATATATTTATGATGGCTAATTTTTGATTTAAATTAATAAGATAGGGTTACATTAATTTCATTGCACAAATTATAAGTTTACAGATTTAATTTTTTATGTAATACTATAATTATTTATGAACACTTATCACAGTAAATTAGTATTTGTAAATAAGTTGTGAATATTTAGATTTTTAAAGATTATTTTTGATGTTTTTTAAATGAATGCTTATGTTCAAAACATTTCTGGTTCGTTGTATCTTTTTCATGTTCTTGATATACGATTAATTAATAATAACATTTCATAACAATTAAATATTTAATTATTACTAATAATAAAAATGTTGTAATTTGGTGCATTATTATCTTGTTGTAAAATTATATTAATTTTACTTGGCTGTCCAATTTTGGGGCTGTACTACTTACTATCAATTAATAACATGCCCAACAGGTTTTGAAGAAGGTCATTTTCTACAAATATTTTATTGATGACTATTATAGAAAACTTTTTCTTCCTGGTTCCTAAATACCGTTTTGAGTTTTAATATCTAACATAAAAATACCTATTCTACCACTAAATAATCATAAAATATTAGTCATTAAACCTAACTAATAAAATATAACTAAACATTAAATGAATTATGTGAATATATTTATAACTTTTAAGTTCAGTAACTTAAAATGTAATTTTATGAAATTGTCAATTTTTAGAAGGCCAGATTAACTAAAATACATAAAATTATGAATTTTCAAATGTTAATCAAATTAAATTAAAAAGTAAATTAAGTTTGAATTAACAATAAGTCTACCACTCTACCTATACTATATGTATGTATTATAATTATAAACAAGGAAACATATTTTGCTCAATATTTTTAAGTAGAATAATTAGTTGTATATGATTTTAAAATTTGTAAAAATAAGTGCATATTTATATTATTTATGTCTTATAAATCTTTAAGATTACCAATTTTACTTTATAATTTTACATAATAATGGTTGTTAATTTCTAAATTTAAAATAAGTTAAATTAATATCAAGATATTTCCAATTTTGCTCAATATTTTATTATGTTTCAGCAAAGTACCTGGAATGATAAAACTTTTGGCCCCTAAAGGAGCATTAGAAGTTCACGAAGAAGCATGGAATGCTTACCCTTACTGCCGAACCGTAATTACAGTAAGTAACTGTTATAACTATTAACTAACTTACATGCATAATATCTTTATTAATTGTTCAGTAAATATATTATATTGGATAGTTAAAATCTGTTAATTTCCGTTTATAATTTTTAATTATTTATACTATTGTCTGTTTCCTTAAAAACAAAGTCAGACAAAAATTATGAAATTCTATGATTATTTTGGTGGCAGCATATTATATCCAATAGGTACTATTAATAAATTGTTATGTACACTTTTGTTAAGTTATTAACAAAGATTAATTTGTTATGCTACTTCTTTGTAACATAACATGGTGTGCTTATTCAAGAATTCTCAAGAGTTAGGCAGTTAATAAATAATATTTTATATCAATTAATTGATTTATTTAGTTTAGGTCTATATATCATATTAGATGTATGGATATTTCAATTTCTATACTACAAATTACTTAATTAATATTGATTATAGTGAACTGTAAACTATTTTATATTATGTCTAAATTAGTTGTTATCTGTATACCACATTGAAAATGGTCTTATAAAATGTTTACATTTTATTATTAGAATTTTTTAAATTATAGTTGTTGTTTTTATGTGCACAATAACTTATAGTAAAAAAGTTAATTGTTAGTTTTCTGTATGTATGGGATCTTTTTGATATTTCTCGTTCAACCGTCCATTTCAGCATTTGTTGAATATCCAATGTGTAATTTAAAAGTAATATTATTTTTATAGAACCCAAACTATATGAAAGAAAAATTTATGATAACTATAGAATCATTTCATTATGCTGATCGAGGAACCCAAAATAATGTAAGTGAAAGAAATGAGGTTGCTGAGATTATAGCTATAATGCTCGCTATAATATATGCAAAGGGATTTTTGTTTTACATGTCAACTTATGGGTGCTGATTTCTTTTCTTCTTGCTTGGAAACATTATTACTGACCAAAATAATCCATTACATAATTTTCCAATGTTTGATAATAATCCAATTAATATACATAACATTTGCCGTAATATATATGTTTAATTAAAATGTATTATAATTGCTTTTTGTTTGGTGGTTTTGCTTGTACGTTCAGAATCCAAATTATATGAAAGAAAATTTCAGTATAGTCATTGAGTCGTATCATATTGCTGATAGAGGTACACAAGAAAACGTAAGTGATGTGGTCCTTAAAATGTATTGACACATAATACAAAATACTGTTATATTTACGACCCCAGAAATCTACACTGTTGTAAAATGCTTAAACACTGTTTTATTATTTTAATTTGAAATTGGATCTTGTATTGTCATTCAGCAATTATTATTTATATTTCTGCTAATGCATATCACTTATCTATAGCTCTGTTTAACATATAATACATTTTTATTTTATGTTTTAAATTTTATTATTATGCTTGATTTAACAAAATTTGGTTAAAGTCTCAATTTTAAAACACTAATACTATGTATAATATACACAAACAATTTTTTACTACAGCACATTTTACTTTTTATAAACCTTAAAACTATTTTACCTGATCACTAGTTTGAATAAATAATATGAACACTTAGTATAAAATAAAAATTTCCTGACTATAAATTGCTTGAGTATTAATGTTATCTAATCATAAAGGTGTATTAGATTATACTAATACATTAACACTATTACTTCTAGTTTTTCATAATAATTAATTTTCGAGACTATTTAATTAATAATTACTAATTTGCATGATGTGACATTCTCAATCCTAACATTATAATACTATAGCGTTATACATGTTGTTCGTTGTTATTAGTTTTTATGCTATTCAGCTTATTAGATAGTTAATTGCATTTCTCATTTGCCATTTTAATTAATTATTATTTCTAACACTAATTTATTATTAAAATAGGTTCATGAATTATCTCCTGAAAAACTAAAACAGAGAGAGGTACAAATAATTGATATTGGTAATGATTCAATTTCATCTTCAGATTACAAAGAAGATGAAGATCCTAAAAAATTTAAAAGTCAAAAATGTGGACGAGGTCCTCTCCAAGGAAATTGGATTGAAACAGTATGATTATTTATTGTTATTGTTGCATTATGAGCTTTTTTTATAACCAAACTTAAATACAATGTACTCTACTCAACTTCTGTTGTTTACTGTTTTAGGCAAGCCCAGTTATGACTTGCTATAAATTGGTATCTGCAGACTTCAAATGGTTTGGGCTGCAGAACCGAGTAGAAAACTTAATTCAAAAGTCAGAACGTCGTCTGTTCACTAACTTCCATAGGTATGTTGACTACAATATGTTACTTAATAATTTTCAAATATTATAAATGTTTGCTATACTAATGTAGTAATGTACCTTATTCAATTTTAATCAACGGTTTTAATAAACTTTAAACAATTTTACTTTACAGACAAGTATTTTGTTGGATGGATCGTTGGCATGGACTAACGTTGCAAGATATTCGTGAAATTGAAGAAAAAACTCGAGAAGTATTAGACAAGGTACGGTCACTTACAAGTAAATAGTTAAAAACATTATTAATTTGACATTTTAATTGCAGCAACGGAATGAAGGAACTGTTAGAGGGATGAAAGCAGATGCTGATTAAACATTTTTGAAAGCTAAATAATCCAATCCAAATGCCTGAAATTGTCTTGAAAATGAAGCCATATTTATTCTAACACCAACCAAATTGAATAAAAACAATATAATACCAGATCTAGAATTTTTATCACTTAGTCTAATTTTAACTCAAATTTTACAAATTATATTATACATTTTATTCTAAAACAACGTTCTTACTATAAATATATTCAAAAATTGTCAGTATTTCTTAGGGAAATTAGTTCGTTTTAAAAATACTGCTGTAATAGGTACTTACCAACATTTATTTTTAAAATTGATTATTACATTTGATAATTTATTGATTTATAGAAAGCCAAGTCATTCCACTTTCTATTTATTTTGTTATCTGTTCTTCCTCTTGTGTTTTTACTTAATAATTGGTATATGGATTCACAATGTTTATGAGTATTCATGGTGATTGTATACAAGTAATCATAGTCAAAATCGGTTTTTTAGTTATCAAAATGAATATTAATCATCTTAACAAATGTACATTTGTTTTTTTAAAAAAAATGTTGCAAAATTCGGTGATTTAAATTTAAATTAGGTTTTAATTTTATGGTTACCATGTTTAAAAATATATTTAAGCAATACACATGTCTGTGTACAAACAATATTGTAATACCCATTTCGATATTTAAAATTTTCAATATTAATAGTTAATTCACTAAAATGTTTAGAAAAGTTGACAATAATAGCATTACATAAATGCGTTAATTTGAAAATGTATTAAATAATAATTGTTGAACATTAGTTAGACTAGTGAATTTCCATGTCATTGAAGTACATATTGCAGTGATGTAGCGTGTATAGGTACTGATTTTATTGATAGTGCAAACTGGATTTGTACATATTTTACTATTCGTTGGCAATAGTATGTAATGAATAGTCTTTTCCCCAATTGGAAATTAACTTTAGTAACTAGTGTAAAATAAAAATCGTTAAAATTTTTTATCTGAGAATACTCGTAATACATTATTTTGACACGTTATTTATTTCACCAAGTATTACCAAAATGTATTACAAGTAAATTTCAGTTGTATATTGTATAATTATTCATAATAGTTTCTCTATATTGTAATATTACCGTTTAAGTTGCATTTATATGTCTTTGTATTCACAATTTTGATAGACGTGAAGTTTGCATATAATATATTAATTTGTTTTTCTTGCAAAGTAACCGTATCTCATAAATTATAAATGTAAATAGCCATTAATAAAATGTGAGTTGCTTATGAGTTATGACACATTTTATTGATAGTAAATTTGGAAACAAAAAATTATTTCTATGACCATTTTCTATAGGACTGTGTAGTTCATTCAATATATTATTATTAAACACTGTTGTTGATCGTTTTAAAGTCTAAATTTGTTCAAATTTCTATTTGAAATCTGTGAAAATGTAAAATATATATTATATCTTGAATAATTATATGAATATTAAACATACAAATATTATATTAAATCAAAAGTTTTCAATTTAAATATATATACACACAGAAACACACACATTAATAATTTATACATTGATTACCTTATTATTACATTATAATATGTTTTTAAAGTGTTTTACATTTCATTACATATATAGATAACATGTTATATATACATTGTAATAGCTTATATTTTTAAAACTTTAAATTAAAAATTAATTTGTCAGACAAACTATTATATAATAATAATATGTCATCGTTGACACAAAAAACCTCCGATGTGCTAAAATCCCATTTTTGAGGACTCATGAGAAAATTCAATAAACACATTAAAAAAAACTGTCTATGATCTCCAGAAACAAATGTTAAAGCTGGATATATCAAATCTTATGTTGAAAAAAAAATTGAATATTTTTGGAATCATAAAATTGTCAATATTTTGCTGCATTAGATGTTTTTCTTAGGTTCTTACATAGGAGGCTTTTTGAATGATAATTGATGCCATATTATAAATGTGTTTAATCATAGAAGGTATATCATAAACAATTAGTTATAGGCACAGACATGTATAATGTATGTGATAATAGGTAACACTTAGGAAGTTTTGTTTATTATTTTTTATTAAATGGGTACAATGAAGATAGGTGAATAGAAAGTATTATTAACTTATAGCTAATTTTTTTCTGAATTTTTTGACACCAAAACTACATAATCGTAAATTTGGCACATTGAAGGTTTTCTTGTGTGAAAGTTGATATTATATATTTATGCAGTGTATTGATTTAGTTCCTTGATTAATAATGAACGGCATATATAAGAGATCATTTTTAAAAACCAGTTAAATTGTTAACAACTAATAACTATTATAAATTTTGTATTGATTGCATAAAATATAATGTTATTATTACTAATATTTTGATCAAAAAAGAATGAACTACAATTATTATAATATTTTAAGTTAGGATAATATACTTAACGTTTATTATAACTTAAAAGTGTGTTCTACGGTTATATTTGTTAGACATTATTAGATAACTCGTTACAGTGTTATAGGCAATAAAAATTGGTTATTTAAATATTTAAACTGTGCTGTGTTAGTTTAAATACAAGATCAAAAATTATTATATATAAACCTGTATAACTGTAGTAGCATACCTAATTCAAACATTGTTGAATTTTGTTTCGGGCTTCAAGAAAATAACCCTTTGCATTATAGTTATTGGGAGTTCGTTGTTTTTTACTAAACATTTTGCATTGTAAGTGTGAATAATTTATTTTTTTGTATCTTGTTCTTGTAGCTTTTAAATTTTATTTCAATGATTAATGATTCCATACGAAAAACGATTCTAAACGTAGACAGTGTGACTGACTATAATGCGACTAAGTAGTAAGTAGGTATATTTTATGATATACCTATGCATTATATTTGTACCACGAATTAAGATATACATTATAACTTTTAAGGTAGTATATCTTAATTTGTGATTTATTCTTACCTATTGATATTATAGTAATACGCGAACGCGGTAGGTTGAAATTTGAACTAGGCCAATTTTTCAAAAAACGATTATAGGTTTTGAAATTTCCATGACTAAATTTTTTATCCATTTAACCATTCTTAATTTAATGAAACATTTATATTTTTCAGAAAATGTACTGATTTTAATTTCATATTGGCATTCTTGATGTATATCTAACAAATGTTACTAATTAATATCTGACATTAATTTGCAAAAAAAACTAAATTATGAAATAAACCCTTTTAATGATTCATGTAAGCGTTGAGTTTTTGACCGCGTCAAAAAAAGTTATACCGACATTAAGGTATAGAAAAACAATTAATGATGCCTACTCGTATAAATAGTTAAAAATATTTTGAAAAGTATACCATTCACAGAAATTATTAATACCAATAATACCTACAAACATTTAAATTAAAATATCCAGCATCTTCAATTATTAGTTTTTGATATGCAACAAAATAAGAAAATCGATTTTTCATTTATTAATTTAAGTTCTGGGAATTTATTTTTACACCCTGAAGTACCAACAAGAATACCCTATAGTACCTGAAAAGATTCTGAAATCAAACATCTAAGCATTTTTCTATAATAATAGGTGTCTCCATACAAAAAAAATGAACTAACATTAGGTGCCGTAAAATCAATAAACCTACCGGATATTGGGCCAGAAAATAAATCGATATTTTTAAAGTGGGTCCGGAGATTGGGCCATACCTACATGTATAACACAAAAATGTACAAATATACAACGTTTATCAACTAATTACCTATTCTTATTTTTTTCTAATAGGTATACATATAAATTCTTTTTTTTATCTTCATCAATTTTACCTACCTAGTACCTCAATATTTTATCTTTTTATAATAACTAATTATTTTTAAAATTTATATCATTTACTGCCTTACTGGTATAATTTTATCACAATCTTATGTGTATTAATATTGAATATGTATATTGTCCCTTTTGGCAACCTGACTAATAAAGTTGTTATATATATAATATATATATATTACCGAATACCGAACCACATAATATAATACTAAATGTGGATCGTATAGTTTGCAATCAACGATCGCAGTGTTCTATAATATTTGTAAATTACGCTTTTAGATATTTTTATCCATTTCATTTGATGGTCAGCCCTTGCTAATTCTATACCGTTTCATTACCTTTTGATATAGCACTCTGTACATTTCATGTAGGATTTCGTATGCACTGCAGGTATTCTAGTTACTTAAACATGGCATATTAATTTAATAGTGGCCCGCAATTACCGGATACCATAATAACAAATCGTTGAAAATAGTGGTCCAATTATCTTGACATTTTTTAAAAAAGGTTAATTGTGGCCCAATTCCCTGGCGTCAGACAAGGTTCTGTATCGTTTTTCGCTTACAATGTTGTATCACATAACCACATGCCCACATAGGATTGAATTCAAATTGAACATGTGCATTACAGACTACAGTGACCCTACCGCCACCTAAACTGTACAGTAGAGTGACAGGGGACCTATCGATTCCACCTACTACCAATTTTTACCTCAAAATGTAAATGTTAAAATAATAATAAAATATCTACAAAGTAATTCAACAGTTTTACTGATCATTTAAATAATTTAAATAAAATAAATAATCAATGTAAAAAAAATACAATCGAATTACTTGTATAAATTGCCAAATTAGTTTTGCACCAGAACGAATAGATTCTTCAAAATCGGTCACAATTTAAATGTATCTTTGTTTTTAAAAAAGTAAATGCTAATACATATGTATTTATTGTTTTGTTAGTTAATAAAAAAAAATAATGGAACATAATGCTCATTCACTTATATTTATATGGATTGTAAAAAGTTGGTAAAAAAAACATGAAGAAATTGTACTATTAACAAATATCATATTGGACAAGATTAGAGCCTTCAGATTATTATTTGTAGAAAAACACACTATTCAAAAACAACATTATTCATAGCTTCAGACACTTCGACTAGATTTTTTGGAAGTGAAGGGGTACATGTTTTTACTTTTTCGATGTCTAAATACGTTGTTTAAAATTGTCAACATAGGTAGTCATTTTCAATGATATTTTCAGTTAATAATTTTTGAAGAGCTTTGGGTGAAATCAGTAAGTTCTCTTTTGAGTTGATTTTAAAAGAGGTTTTTTTTAAACGACACCAGTACAAGTCGAGACCTAATAGATTAATGAATTTGTGCAAATCACAATATTATGATTTATGAGTCGTCTACGCACGGCATTACGCATCTACACGTTACATTAAATCATCAGTTAGCAAATAACAAGTCAATATTTCAGATATCTATAAAACTATAATTTTTATATAGTGTTTTCATTTAATATAATATTTATAATATAGCTATGAAAGTAAAACCAAACCAAAATTTTTGTAAGGGAAGATTATTTCTCAGTGGCGGAATCGATGTACATTATTCCCTAATAAAAAAAGGTCTGGCGAAATCAATGAAACCCCAAAGCGGTAAATGCCCACTTGCCCAAATTTGTTTTATTATCTATTTAAAAATTTTAACAAAATTTACCTACCTACCGTATCATATTAATCGTTGATGTTTTTAAAAATATATTATATTAGGTATATTTGAACGATTTTTTTTTTCAGAAAGTTACACATGCAATACTACTTTGTATAATACACTACATAGCAATATATTATATTGGATCGTTGACACAATATATTATAACTACGCATATTATAATTAATCGGTTTTTTTCTTGGACGAAATCCATCTTATAATAATTGTCATAAAATTATGGTTTAGTAGTCACTAAATAGTAGTAAATACCGTATTTTAAATGTACTGCCCCGCTAAGAAAAAATGCCTAAATTCTAAAAAAAAAATTAAAATTAAATAATACTATACAATATATTTTACACATTTTTCTTAAGTGAAAATACCGTCTCTGTGGTTATTTATCCAGACATTAATTGTCCTTGTAATAAAACTGCAATATTGCCGCAATCGCTTAAACTAGCAAAAACGTCGTAGTCACAGTTTGCTAAGAAAAATTGTCGCATGTCAAAATTCATATACTGCGGTTTCACTTAGGTTCTCTGCAGTTAGGTACTCATAATCTATATTTGCTATGATTTGCTATATTTACATTGTTGCTTAGGAAACTGATCGACATTACCTATGCCGTATCGCCTATATCTCATAATTTAATTTTAAATTACTGATACTGTTTGGGAATTCGCTGTCATACACTGCTACCCTACATGCATAATATATTTGGTTCAGTTCTTCATAATATTTTATTGCGAATATAATATGAAGTTTTAGTTTTAATTTTTGCTAATTTTGAAAATGAGTACCTACACTACTCGCTTACGAAATAAACTTCATAATAATGATAGGTACCTACTTCATTATTACGGCATTTTTGCTAACTAAACAATTGTAAATAATCAATAGCATACATACTTAATAAGATCTCAAAATCAGAATATCTCGGTGAAATAAAATTGAACAGTTCCGTGGCATTTATCAGGTACTTATATATTCCAAAACTAAATTATGTATTTTACTTAGAAAAATATTATATTTATGAAAAAATAACTACCAATAATTACGAAATATAAAAATTAATTTTACTCAAAATTACACGAAGGAAACTTAATGTGTTCTTCCTTAGCAAGTCAGAGTACATCCTACTAAGCACTTAACAGATGATTGAATGTTGTATCATTTATTTTATTTCATATAATTTTTCTGCACCAACTGCATAGTTATTAGCTGGTTTTTACTGTGGGGGAGGGCACAGTTACTTCGGAAGACGTTTATGTGTGGCAAGGATTTGGCACTAGAACCGGGGTGGTCACCCATCTGGGAACTAGTGATACCGGCTGGCGTTGGCACTCAGAACACTTTTGTGACTGAAGCTAAACACCAAGCTACACCAAGCCACTGTTTATTATTGTATGTTGTTTTCTGAGTTTCTGACTGTAGAGTTTATATTATACACATAGTAGTTGGAAAACGCTTAACTTTATATTTAAATATTATATTGTTAACGATCATATTATACTATAAAATAATTGGCGATCATACTACAAATGTAAATATTATTTTGTAGAAAATCTTTCAAGCTTAAGAGTTATGATGGACACATTTTTAAAAGAAGGAATCGTGAGTATTTATTTGGCTGCGACCACCGAAAAGTATTTTAGTAACACATAATAACTTCAAAATATTTAAACACATCCGAGTCAAATGTTAAGTATGCTGTATTATAATTGTTTTCAAACGATTAAACAGTTAAAATGCGATTTACCATCTATATATTTTTTTAAATAATATTATTTGAATTTAATTGCAACAGTAGCCACAGATGGCACATTTAATAACATGATATTTTTGGATTATCAATATTGCGGCACCCCCTACAAGTTAATCTTGTATACAGGTGGAGCAATCCTTTCTAAATTTCAACATCATATGAATATAAACTATAAGTCTATAAGGTATCAAATAACAGATATGAATTAAAATACATTCATCGCTTTGCTCGGAATCTAAAATAGGTAAGTAAAAATATCTAACATAACAATGTTTGAAGGATCTTAAATTATGAAAATTATTAATTTTAATACTTAATATTTGATATAAACTTATACCTTTTATAAAATACTTTTTTATAATTTGGCATGCGTGTGTTTATATTTTGTTTGTATCTTGTGTTATGCTCATGGTCTATTAAAGCCTATAAAGAAACAATAAACGTTTATACTAAAAGTTCAATTATTAATGCAAATCAATTTAAAATCATTCACATTAAATTGTTTATGAATAAGTCTATAAGGTAGTACCTACTAAGTGCCTAAGAACTGTACTCGATATATGGATATCCATGAGTAGATTTAATAAATACCTATTTAATAATACAATTTATAATAATATATAACAACAAGTCTAGAAAAACGATTATTAAAGGTTCCTCACTTCTTCTCCAAATATATCCGCCGACTATACCACCCAAGACTGTAAGAGTAAACTTGTTACTTGTGAGAGTAAATTGTTTGTACCAAAGAGAAATGAGGTAACTAGAGAGGTGGACACCAAGATACGCAGTGTGATCACGATTTAAGGTAACTCTAAATATTTCGGCCTGATATTAATTTGGGGAGGGGCTTAGAGGTACTAAAATACATATTTGGTGAGATTTTCAAATTTTTTATACTCACGGCGAGCGTATGCACAGTGCAAAATGTATTTTTCTTAAAGGTAACACCTATTTTCAGCACATTATTTAGATTGACCTCATTTTTCCATGTCAATTTGACTCTTAATACTTGGCTCTAAGTTCAAAATTGAATGAATGACAGCCATTATTTCATTTTGAAAAAAAAAAATGTTCAATTTATTAATTTTAGGTTCATGTATATATGTATTTTTTTCATGAAATACTATAATTTCTATGCAAACATTTTCAGTTCCTTCAGGAAAATTACGTTTTTAATTTTTATTATCAATTTCCGGACATCAAATTATGAATAAAAATGTTAAATATTTAAATACTATGTACATTTTTGGCTGTGTTTATTTTACTGCACTAATAAGTAATAACAAATAACAATATTAAATACTATGATAATTATCCTAATAATAATAATAGAAGTAGTATTTATAATATGGATAAACTTAAATGTGTACTAAATTTGTTGTATGTGATATTTTTGTGTTTGGTCAACTACATTATAATTACAATTTAAGTTATTTTTACTGTGGAATCTTATTTCATACTTCATTGTGTCTTATATTGTTATGATAATCATATAATGTTATTAGGTAATTATTTTAATGTTATGATAAAAATTATATTGATTTTATATCTCAGATCTATATTCCTCAGCTCAGTCCGTGATGGTTTATTATAAGTGTGTCTAATATGTACTCCTATAATATTAGTTATTAGTTATTACTTATTATCAATACTAATCAGGTGGTCAGTATATATTTTCTTTTTTATTAAAGCATTACTTATAAAGGCGTACATATAAAATCTATAGTGATACGCCTACCTGTAAATAAATTATTATAATACCAATGTGTATGCGTTCGCGTCATATAACATTTTGTTTTTTTGTAATAAAGGTACCTGCAGGAAATTCTATCACTTTATTTTCCGTTGATGTAATAATACGAACCGGAATGAGGATGTTTTGCGGTTAACTAGATATACAGCACACGGCTGCTATATATACTGCACATATAGGTAGTAGCCTCGAAGTACTGGGTGTTGACACAAAAACTATCCAGATCAATATTACGCCGCACCACCGTACAGTAAATTGTTCACAGTTTATATGATATTATAATCCACTCGGTTTTCCACACGAAGAAATATTATCAAATACTGTGCGCCGGTTATAAAAGCATAAAAATAATGCATTACATTATAAAGGTACCTACTTAAAAGTACACCTGCCTATGTACAAAATCGACTCTTTTAAAGGTAATCACTGCCCATTTTATCGAAAAGTATCATAACGTCTTTAGAAATATATTATTTTCACAGAACGAAATAGTTGAGAAAAAATTATATTAATGGTGGGCCGACATTTTGTGACGTACCTCAATAGCTCAAATGCACTTCATTCGGCTAATATATTATATTAACTTTAAATACTATACACATTATAATTAAATAATGACTCGTTAGGAAATTGGATTTTTATGTCCGTAAAGAACTCTCAGAAGAATATTTTATTTTGGAATATAAAATTAAAAATGTGTGCATATAATTGAAATCATTTTTTCAAGACGTTTTGTACAAGTTTAAAGTTGGGAAAAAAAAATATTCCCAAAAACAATAATTCTAATTTTCGAGATAATGAGTGTTAGGACTTTTAATTTAGATGAGCAAGAATCACCCAGCACCCCGTCAATTATAAATTTAATACCTATATAACTTGTTAAGTATTTGATTTCCGGTATTTGATTGCATACTCAGTAGGTAAGTGTTTATATTTTTTTAATCTTAATCATTAAATGAAGTATCATTTAAATACAACTGTCTACATAGGCATCAATTATTGAACACTATATTTTGATTTAAACCAGTGTTTCCCAACCGGTGGTCCGCGGACCACCGGTGGTCCGTGGGCCAGTCATAGGTGGTCCGCGGTACCTTTCTTAGTTTTCTATTAAAACTGCAAAATGACTCTGACTGCAAAAATATGTTTGATTCTGGTATGAACCTTGAGGAATTTTGGTGCAGAAGGGCAACATTACATATTCAACTACGGGAAATTGCCTTACGTTATTTAGTAGTATTTTCAACTACGTATTTGTGTGAACAAGGATTTTCCAGTCTACTTGTGATCAAAAATAAACAGAGAAATCGCTTGGACGTAAGTGACGACATGCGTTTAGCCATTAGCAACATTCATCCTAGAATTGAAAAACTGGTCAAAGAAATGCAGCCACAAAAATCACACTAAGTAAATTATTAGTAAAGTTTAATAATTAAATAATTATGTATAATAGTACAGTAAAATAATAAAAAATTTTTAATAAATTTTGTGTATTCTTGTTAATGAGCAAAAAAAAAAAAAAGGTCTTCCTAGTTTGTGTAAAATTGAGGTGGTCCGCGACCTATAAAATATTGTGGAAGTGGTCCGTGGTGGTAAAAAGGTTGGGAAACACTGATTTAAACCAATTTGTTCTTATTCCTTACAAAAATTATTGTACATAAATGTATACAAACAATATGCAATTATGTATGTATAATATATTACCATCACGTTCTATAAATTGCAGACCGTCGTTGTGACGTTGTCGTCAAATGCCAATGTGGTGAAACTGTTGGATTATTACGAACGTTTTAAACACGTCACGTTTATAAAAAAATAAGTAAAATCTGTACATTTCCCTATTGGCTATAGACTATTAGACTAGGTAATGCTCCACTGAAAATGTTAGTACCGCGAGTCACGGGCACATCGCACATTGATGATATTTATTAGATAAAGTAATATTTTTTATTTTCAAATTATCTGAAAATATTAACGTATTAGGTGTATACAAAAACTGTATAAATACTCAAATACATATATTCGAAACTGACTAGTTTTAGAATAACATCTGAAATAATTTTTCTTAAGAGTATGAACCTCCTGCTACCTACATAATATTTGGAATGTTTTTTTAAAATATATTTCACCAGCTTACGACACTGGTGGCGTACAAATGTACAATAGGTAACAAAAGTATTATTTCTATACGAATAGACATAAATATAAGGACTATATTATATTGGTACGTGTAAATACTTATAATACCCGCATAAGTTAGTTATTGAATTATTAAAATTGTTTTAATCATTTTAAATACTGCGATGGTTTTCGATGCAACAAATACATTTTGTTTTTTAAATCAATAATTTTCCATGCAAAATTATGATGATATATTGCATGGGGCGAACACTCATTATTTCAGAAAAATACGAACGTTTTTGAAAATATTTATTCTACATTTTTACATAATTTTAAGTCATCGATACTATACAAACCAACATTTTTTTTAAAAATATTGTATTTTTTCTATGTTTTATCGTTATAACCTTTATAACCTATAAATGTTTAAGTTAATTAAATTTCACTCCTTTGAGTAACAATATATCTATATTTTCATATATTCCAAACCAAAATATTATTCGAATACTTACCTGTTTGATTTAAAAAATCAAATTTCTGACAAATGGACCAACATTTTGAATTCCTCAAAACGTTGATTCACTAAATCTATTTCTGTCCAAAGTTTAGACTCTAAACTCTGGATCAAATTACTTGTCTAAAATTTGATTTTTATGTATCGAAGTAGTCCAAAAATATTCTGTTTAGTGTTTTGTAATAAGTGAATTTAGAATTGGTACTAAAAACCAAAATCGATTTTTCGAAAACTTATTTTGAGTAAAAATTCCCGGTTTTCTTTAATTATTTGTTTGTTTTTCCTGTCGCTTTTGAAAACTATTGGGAATTTTAAATTTTGACCTCCCAAGCGCACAAACTAGATTCATTTTTCTACCAGAAAAGTTGCTGTTGAAGAAAATCCAAGCACTTTTAATGCTCGAAACCATGATGACAGACACACAAAAAAAAAAAAATATAAAAACACACATCATTGTAAAATCAATACATTCATCGCTACGCTCAGAATTTAAAATCATATTTTATTGGTAAAAAAAATGCATAATTAAATTTGCATTTGAATATTATTATGTACAATCCCTTGTAAATAATCTCTATTTCTATTATTTTAATCGCTGCATATTTACGTTATCGCGAGTTCTTTTAGTTTAAACTTTTTCGATTATGGACTATGGTTGTTGTCCTGTCTCACCTGTAATCCTGTGACTGTAATAAGTATTATAACTTATAATTTATAAGTAATAATTAATAAATAAAAATTTTCAATTTTCAATCGATTGACACGTTGATTTGAAATTTAATCACGAGGTTCATATAGGTACCACAAAATTGTGTCGAGTAAATAACGACTTTTTGGATTTTCTAGTTAATTTTTGTGCTATTTAGATTAAAACTAAGTAGTTATTTGCAGAACGAATTGCGCCTACATAATGTCATTGAATTTTCAATAAACTATATTCAATGAAAATTGCGATTTAAATGCATTCAGTTACTTTTCTTAAACTATAGTCTTTAGACAAACAGAACTCTGAACTGTAGTCTGTAATACTGTGGTATTATATACTGAGTGATAGAGTGGGGCTGGTGAGTGTTCGTGCAGTGTCTTACATTATTAAATATACAATACTTTCAAACCACCTCTATGCATATTATTATATTAATTATATTATATAGCAGCTGATGTATCATACAAAATCATACCTAATAAGCTAACACCGCTATTCCGCTTTACTCACTACGAATTAAATGACTCATATATTATTTCCTATTATAACGTTATGAGTTGGCATACATATGTGAAATATAACAAGGAAAACAATGTTTTAAGCATCATATCATTATACGTATAAATTATAATTCATTTATATTTTATACGAGTGGGTACACACACATATATATAATATATATATATAAAATTACATTATAAAATTACTGTAATTTTGGTACCTAGGCTTCTGCACAAATAATGCATACCAGTGGTGGTATTTTATTGTGCTGCGAACAAGGCTCATATTTTTAACATAATAGGTAGGTAGTGTAATTTCATCGTAAAAAATTAAAACATAATTTAAAAGGACATAAAATCAATTTATTAATTTAAAATAAAACTAAAAAAGATACTTAATATTAAGTAAATATTAATAACAATATTGTAATTAAATTACTAATAAAAGTTATTTATTAAATTATATCATTACAAACATTGAAAATAAGTTTATGGTTAGGTTATGATGATAGCTCATGTTATTGATATTCAAAATCTTAATTTAAATACCTGCTACGAAAAATAAAATAAAATTCAATTCAAAAGCTGCTATAAAGTTGCTATTTGTGTACCGGGCACTATTTGAAATTTAAATATAACAATAGTGATGCATAATAGTCGAAAGTATAGGCCGTAACTGGAAATTAATTTTTTTTTTTTTGNACATTCTGGGGGTATAATATTATCAAGACATATTGACATACACAATTTCGAGGGAAGGGATTGAAAATTATCTTTTTCTTATCTAGATATTATTTTTGTTATCTTGGAACAACACTGCATCTAACTGAATAGTATGTGAACAAATAATTTCAAGCTTCACCCTCGATTCGCGAGCCATATACATAAATCAATAATTATACCTAAAGTCATATATAGGTCCTTTCAACGAGGTGTATGTTATGTCTTATTTATTTACCTATAGGCTTTATAGGTATATTGACTATTACTATACTGTTACTATATTATATAAATTATAAGTATAATTTTTCAAGAATAATTTAAATACTGTATAAAAGTTTGTTGTATTATGTATAACTAATAACTAAATAAAAGAGTAGGTACGCGACTACATAATATTATTATTACTATCATATATGGACACTAGAGCCTGATTTAAAAAAAAACAGAGACTCTGTCACTATTTTTTGGGGGCCTTTTAGTACTTAAAGATTGGCGAAAAGTAAAAACTGCCAAATATTTTTGGGACGCACGTGTGCAAATCAAGGTTTGTGAGTGTCTCAGCCATAATATTCGAAACAAGATTGAATCGAGGTGTTTTCGTTTTCTTCAAAAATTAAATAGTTTAAATTCTAATTTTTGGAATTTTTAAGTGTACCTACTCCATGACTATATTTTGAAATAGGTAATACTCTTATATTTTGTATATAATTTAACTATTTAAGTATAGTACCTACTACCTATCCTGTGGAGATACAAATGTATTTTTCTAAATAATTAGCAAAAAGTAATTTGATAAGCAGATAATTTCTTTTTAAATATTGACCAACAAATCGAAACTCAAACTAGTATGATTTCTGAATTATTAAACTTAGTAGTTTTAATGTTTTATGAACTAAGGAGAAAGGATAACAGTCCATAATAATGTATAGGTTTACAGATACGATGATGTTTAAATAGTTATACATTTATACCTAGAAATTAATATTGGCATTAATAAAAGTTTATAATTAGAAAAATTATCTGAGTATATAAAGAGTATTTCTGTATACTAGACTAATTTTTATGTAAATGTAAACCATTACTGAGGATTATTAATTATTATTATTTGTACATCGTGTGATATAACGAAGAAACCAAAAATCAAATTTTGATTTAGATGCATCAACATTTTCTAAAAAAAATAAGTTGTTCAATTATTCGTTCTCTAAAAATTTGGTTATGGTATATTGGTATATATATCGCGAGTTGAAACTAAAAAATGCAATTTAAAATGTATTATACGCATCAGGAAATCGAGTGTCTTTATTATAAATAATTGATGTACCTATATAATAACATATTGTTCATAATTATTTACATAAAACACATATACGACGAGCGGACGATGATATACACGACATTAAAGCTATTTGTATTGTTTATCCACTCCCATCCTATATAATATTTAATATGTATATTTAAGACGTATAGTATACAATTATGCATTATACACTGAATAAACAGAATACGTTGTACTAATAATAATAATAATGTTAACGTTGAACATCGACTTGTTGAACGTTGTATAATAAACATTATACAGAGCTAATATTTTAACGCTATATTATATCTGCAGTCATTTTATTAGGTAAATTTATGGTAATATTGGTAGGAGATAATCATAATATTATAATAATATGATGTATAAAAACGGGACGAACAATTTTGGCGTTTGGAGGTTAGGTATACCTACGTAGGTAGGTGTGTTGTTTTGTCTTACAATCGTATAATATAATGAATTTGAGTTCAGCAGAACCGATTTTATGAAAATGTCATGGAATTTATTGGCAAACTTAAATTTAAGAATAATTTAAAATAATAGTAGAATGTGAAATTTATAGTACCTATATAGAAATAGAACAGAATATAAAATATTGCAATTTTAAAATGTTCTTAGTTTGTTCGGAAATGTAAATATCAATAATAACCTAACTAGCAGGTCAGTTTACTTAAAGATTAAAGATAAAAACATTAAAAACACTGAATCGATTCTACTGGACAACAATTTAACATTTAAAACACGCGTTTGTAGTGGGTAGACGGGGAAAATATATACCCCCAGGTGACCACAGTACGCATGAAAGATCGTTTTATAATTTTATGTTTTAAAGATACTTTTCAATATAACAGCCCGTGTGACTGTTACACTAAATGTGTTGTCGGAATGGGTGAATTACGAGCAGTAATTATGAAATTTATATTGTCTAGAGGTGTTTATACCATTGAGTGCTGACAATATTATCCGTCGTCACTTCGGTTAGGTATAGGTCATTGAGTTTTAATTTAAAACTGTACAAATATTGTTATGTATTCAATACCTACGTATTTTTGTGTACACTGTTTTTCTTTCGCGCACATAATGTTAATGAAGATAACGCCTATAATGTGATTTATAACCTAAGTGTTTCCGGTTCTCAAAATAGTACAATAATACTATAAAATATTAATAACCAAGTGCATTGAGTCTGCAGAGTGTTATTGATAATATGTTTGGTTTAGACTTTAGAGCGGCCGTCATTATACTGATAATTTAATAACCTCACTCATCCAAGTTTGGATGCATTTCCAAGATTCTGTAAGCCTATCCCGCGAGTCCCGATATAAAATATGATGTTAGATAATTATTTTGATTATGTGGTTTATAGATTATTGCTGTAGGCTGTAGCACAGCTGTTGTGTGACACACAAAAATAAATCATCCACATTTGCACTCGTTTTAGAGGTTGGTGTATAGTACGTATAGGTACAAGGTGTAACAGAAATATCTGTCAAATGCAATAAATTAACTATTTAGATTTAGAACTTTTGTACTTATTATTATACGATATTATATATTATTATTATTTTAATACATAACTAACAGTAACATTAAAAAAATATATATATATGATAATATAAATTGCATATTCGTAATATTCAGTTTGGTTAATTACACCTGTCAGTTCAATCTGTTTTACCCTCTACATAAAATGTATACAGCCATTGGCCATATTTACGGCGGGGTTGACTGCATTCCATCGAGTAAACCTACCATATAGCAATATTAATTGATTTCATCAACATTGTTTTCGATACTACGGGTGACGGCCTTGTAAATTTTGCTTATTTATAATAGATAAAATTTTGATTTTTAAAAGTTATACACTTATTTCTTAACCTTTCTCAATTGTCTGGATCGTTGCAACAGATAATCACTATTCCTGAAAATAGTGGTTTTTGGAAGGAACACGTTTTGAATAGAGAGACATTGTAAAAACCATTATACATATAGAGGTAAGATGTGCCACGTATGTAGGTTGTAGGTACTAATACTGATTACTGCATAGGTACATTTTGAAACTTATGCACACTAATGCAGTAATACTAATACACTATGTCAGTATGTTACTATATAAATTATGTGTTAATTTAATGAAATCATAATGAATACACATTACATTAATTTATACTATATTTAGTAATTATGTGTATTACTTTTATAATAATGTTGTGTCTGCAGAAAGTATTAGGGAGGTAATGACTAGGGAACGGATTTCTTTTGTAAAAATATAATTTTGTTCTAATAGAAAATGTACGTGTTTTAGAACATTCCGATTGAAATAAACCTTAATTATTATTTTACATGTTTTTACGTACTTCGTAAATAAGTACATATTTTGTAAACGGTAAAAGATAACCTAGTTTTTACTTGGTATAGAGAATTACGATCAAAATTAAAATGAGTAGGTACCTAACCAATAATCTCCATTTTGATCTTAAGTTGTAACTCATCGTGTACTCTTAGGTATAACATATAATATATGTATTTATAATATGGCTACCTACATTATTATTATGGGCACCATGTGCACTGTGCAGCTACCACGTGATAGCCTGTGACGTCAATCTGATGAAGGTACTTTACAATAAACGGATGTATGTTCACGTTTTGAGCAGAATTTAACTCCAATAAGTGTTGACCGGTATATAGGATGTATTTATCTCCGTCTTGACTGTGTTTTGTGTACGATAAAAAATACTTAGCGTACTGTGAACCAAAAATATTTGGAATGTTTAATTATATCTATGTATTATATATTATTACTGGGGTCTGGGGACGATAATCCGGTGTGGTTTAATACATATCAATAGGTAGTAATAGATTTGTAATAAAATATCAACAGGCTATAGTGCTATACTCTTCAAATACCTAGGTACTATATAGTATTCGCTGGGAGAAATTTAAAAGCAAATCTGGTGGTGTAAGGTGTTGAATCCATTTTTCAGTTAGTAAAGTATGGTCAAGGATTATACATGATGAGAAACTTCACTTCCCACACCTCTCCATCCAATAATCGCATATTTAATAATAGCTTAGAATTTGTAGTTAATTATTTATTAATATAAAATAATATCTAAATGACTAAACACACATCAAACATAATAAATCATAAGGGTTAAAATTTTAAAATTGTTGAGGGCGCAGTGCACACTCCAGCTCCCTCTAATTTGCCCTTAGATGTGTATTATATGTATACAGACATTATTTATTTATTATTATATTATACACTGAGAAAATTTAATTTACAAATTTTAACTAACAACATTAAAATGAGCACCAACATAAGCTAAGTACCTACCAAACAAAAATATTATTTTCCTACCCTCACTAAAATTATATTTTAAATGATAATCATATAAGTTATAACAATTATAAAAAGCACACTTTTTTCTGTTTGTAATCAAAATAATAATTATAATCACATATACTAACATAATATGATCAGATAATAATTACATACAAAGACAAATAGAGGAACTTTGTATACCTAACTAAGTATATTATACATTTATACCTAAGCAGTGTTGCAGTGTTGCAGATATATAGATTCAACAATAGTTATATACTTATAAGTTGCAATATAGGTACGCCGTACGCTTGTACGCAATACGCCTACATGTTATAGGATTTAGCGTTGTACTATAATATATATGTGTGTAATTTGAACGGTTCGTCAGAACAAATCGATTTATGGGTCATAATAATAAAATATTATAGGTACGTCATTTCTACCAAAATGTTTCATCTGTAGACTGTAGTATTGGTTTTGCAATGTTTTCTTACATTGTTTGTTTTAGTGTTTGCTGTAGCTGGTATAGTACATGTAATATATTATTATGTATAGATACCTACCTACTCACGCGAACGGGGGAACACATTTTCAAAGTGCCCAACAATAATAATTAACAATACAATGCGTTGAATTAATGGCATATAGGTACTCATATTATATTATGTTAGGTATATTATTTTTATATCAAGGACCACAAAACTATATATGAATTAAAAATATTTTATTGTTTTTATTTATCTCAATATTTTTACCGGAAATATATCGAAAAATGTTTTAACGTTGTTATATATATAAATGATTTACATCTAACATAATATAATAGGTAAATATATATTATATATACGTAATACATCACGTGATTTCAAGTATTTGCTGGATTGACTTTGGTCCGGGGTCCGGGGAGCATAATTGTATTAATATAATTGCATTTATTAAACTTTTTTTTATAACATTGCTAATATAGCATAGTAGATATAGTTTGGAGACATGTACAGTTTTCGCCGACTTTTAGAATTATCGTTTCACTAATTTTTAAAAAGTTTGATAGTTCGATTCCCGTTTCCACCAATATGCTTGCTTTGGTAAAATTATTATATAGGTACCTACTTACCTATATTCCATGTTTTTGGAAATTTCGCATTTGTATGTCCTTACATAGCTGTGTAAACGGGTAGGTAGTTGCCAGTAACTAGTAAGTAATTCAATATTGGAGCTCAAGCGTACTTACGAGTTACGACCTATAGAGTTGTTATTTTAATAAATCATAAGTTCAAGCACGGAATAAATATTAAATACATAATAATATAATTTTATGGTACATCAGTCAGTATTTGCAAATTGCAACATAAATGTGGCTTTCTGCCTAATGGGATATGTATAGAAAATATCCAAAATTTGTTGTAAATTATTAATTTTAAACAGTTGACGCATTTTAATTGATTATATCTATAATTTTATTTTTTTTAAAACACTGCCATTGTGTAAATATTCTGTAATATAATCAGTTACTATTTTATTTGTTAACCGTATTTGGTTACGAATACTTATTTTATATTTTTACGTGTAAGTTGTAACGGAGTAAATAAGACGTTATGTAGGAGTGTCGGATGAAACACCCATGTGGTTATGTATGTTGTTGTATTGCAATCTCCAGCACGCGCCTATATATATCCTGATACATCCTTTGGGCTTATATATCCAGACTACAGGATTATATCCAAATACATTTCAACATTTGTAATAGTGTAATGAAATAATCATTATAGTTTAATTTGTTTACAATAGGTAAACTAACCTAACCTAGTAGGTATGTATACAACTATAAAATGATGCGTCAAACGATGGGTCGGTAATTGGGTTCAATATTTTTGGTAATAAACATTTTAACATTTGTAATATAACCAATTATAATCTTATTCTTCAAGGATTATTTATAACAAACTAAGGTTGAGACTCAGCTATGATCTTTATTTTATGGGTCCCGTATCTGGATTTCTGCACCTTGGTTATACATGTGAATATGTTGGTGAATGTTTTTGCTCTGTGCATTTTTTAAAAATAATTTTCTTAATATTTATTTTAATTCTTAATATTCGTTTATAGCTTTGTGGTCAATTGCTACAGGCTCACAGGGTATATAAATTTAGAATTATCGCTCAAAAAGTAAACGCAAACTGCAGAGCAAGGCGAAATGTTACTGCAACAGTCTGTAGTAGTTACGAGTACACAAAACATAATTTTTTGTATAAAATTAATTACCTATATACATCCGACTGCATATTATTTCAAAGAAAAGAAAAACTAGTAATAATAATATTATTGTATTCGTTTAAGTATTAATAAGGTATAGCCGTACAGGTGGCATGCCGCATGCATACAAAATATAATATATAGGTATATTATATTATAAACACTGTCAATGTACACATAAGTATAGGTAGGTACGACCTTTGTGTTTGCGATCACGTGCATATAAGGTCTTGTTAGACGGAAAATTGTACGTATGAGTTTAATATTATACTATGATACTATGATTATCACGGATATAAAATAAAATAAAATACGACCGGTTCAATATTCAAACTGTGCGTGGCCCCCCATAATATTATATTTTAAATATAGTATTATAATATTGGGACAGGTATTGAGGTATGGGTATCTGTATAATTTCATTATAACAAGTTACAACAATCCGAACAAACAAACCTCGGTTGCGTGCCCGCCGGCCGCGTGCATACAACTACGACGGCCGCGCTAGTCGCTCACTCGCTCGCCGTCGCCGTCGGTCGGACGAAACTCGAAAAGGAAAGGAGAAAAAATGAAAAAAAAATCGTTAAAACGCAGTTGTGGTAGTCGGTGCACAGACAGTGTGTAAAGCTTGTATAATTATTATAGTCGTCGTACGCCGCCCGCCAGAGAGACGCGCGCGCGCCAGATCGATTATATCGAGTTATTTTTCCATGAGCGTCACGTTGGCGGCCTGACGGGTGCGGCCATATTTCCAGAGAGACCATTCGCGAGTCGGCGACGGGAAACGACGTAACGTCCGCTCACAAACCGCATCCACCGCTGCCGTCGCCGCAACCCAACCGCGCGAACCACGAATACGTCGCCTCCGTATCCCCGGGATTTTTAATATAATATTTTATTATTAAATTTCGCAACTATTATATTTTGTTGGTTACACGTCATAATATTGTATCGTATTATCCGTTAGTCGTGTTCAACGCAGTGGCAGAGTGATATCGCACACGCGTTATTGTCGTTCGCCGTCGTCGTCCCGCCAACGATCTCTTGCGCGTCGGCCGCCGTCGAATCTCGACTCGTTCCGTCTTCCGGTGCGTGTCCACACAAGTGCTTTAGTCCGACGTTAAACCGTCTCATTTCGCCCGCCGCCGCATCAGCAGCAGCCGAAGGAACCACCTCACAGCCTTCACTATGTCCGAAAGAGAAGAAAACGTGTACAAGGCGAAACTCGCCGAACAGGCGGAAAGATACGATGGTGAGTGCACATGGACGCGTGTAAACGTGCAACGTCATATGTAATAATATGATAATGATATTTTTTAAATTTCGGTACCGACGACCTAATTGATTTCTCGCCGACGTTTGCGAGTTTTTTCATCGAAATTTCGCCGTTTTCGGCCTCCCCCTCCACCGCCAAAGGCCGCCCCACGTTACTCGTTCGTTACGACCGCCCGACGCCGCCGCCGCCTTCTACGCCTTGCGCCCAAATAATCAATACGTAGGATAATAATCGGGTGCACTATATACAATACAATAATACAAAATATTTATTATTACTATTATTTCCTACTGTTATTATATTTTTTTATTTTCTAGGTTAGCCGCATCGCGCACCTATAACGGTACGTGCGTGTGTGGGCACAGTAGTAAAATATTTTATTATTATTAAAATAATGCTCGGCGAAGGTTTGTACCGTTAGACGTCCGAGATTTCTATCGCGTGCAAAAATCGTGCACCACCTATTGGTCGTCACCGTAGCCCGAATGCGATATGATATCGCTTCGCGCGTCGTGGTGACGCCACCTCGGCCGACCGTTAATCTTCTTCCCACACGGTGGAATTTCACCCGTTGTATATCGCTCGTCCGTTCTGACCGCCGCGGCCAGACGCCTCCGCTACCCGCATCCCCACCACCCACCACCCCTCACCCCTCATCGTCTATCACCGAAATTATTAGATTTTTATGACCGTTGGGTGCCGTCGGTGGTGTTGGTTATCATGGGTTTCCAGTTATTTCCGAGTACACAAATTTTTTCCAATCGTGTGCAGTCTCCCCGAATTTTGGTTTTTTTTTGGGCTAGCAGTATGTCTGTGTTTTTCCCCAACGATATTGTTACTTTGTATCTCTGTCCCCGTTGGTATTGGGTCGGCTTGTTGTCTGTCGTCCTGTACTCTCACTGTATGACTATTAGACATACAATATTTTAGCAGTTCTCATAAAATACATAAGAAAAAGACTAATGATGTATAAACATAACTGATGTGTGCAAACTTATTGAACTATGATGATATCGTTTAAATGCAATAGGTATCGATCTAATAAACTGTGTTAAAGGTACTTTTTATTTTTATGTAAAAAAAAAATTAAGTTTAATACCTACCTATATTATAATATCCTTAACAGAATAAATCATAAAATTGACTCAAAGTAGAATATTTATTAGTTTGATATCATAACATCTCAAAGTACTTTTTTTTTCTGTGATTCTTTACTGTGAACTAATGGAAGTTTGTGAACATGTTATTTAAACGGAATTAAATCAATATAATACATATATATATATATATGTATATATATTATACTATATCTAATCAAATGTAGAATGCAAATGAATATATCTACCATGCTTTTTTTATACCTAATTATTTTCAGAATTTTAATCGAGCATGTTCTTAATTAAACATTTCTGAATTAATGTAATACAATCGTTAAATTACACCTACTTGCCTATTTTTGCAAATTCTAAGTTAATATAGGTACTACTTCCTATAGTCGTCACTTGGTTGCATTGATTTTATAATATACAGACTAACCATTGCATTCAACCACTTCCAATATCAACAATAGGACGGCTTATCTGTATAATTATAAATCAATGTTCGATAAGTAGTAAATTAGATACCATACTAAATTTTATATTAAAAATCTATAAATTTATTTTATGCTTTAATTTTTAACTTAGTGTTACCAATTTTCCTTAAACTTAAAAAGATCAACCAATATAAAAAAAAGTACCCTTTTTTACCTACCTATAGTAAATCAAATAAAATTTATAAGAAATAAGTAGAAATAGGTAGGTACCTATGTATGATAAAATATTAAATTAAATTGTAATGCCATTGACAATTTATTTTATATAGATACATTCATATTTAGATACATGTACAAATTGGGATAATTTTTTTAAATTTAGGTACCTAGGTTGAACTATTTGGTTGGCTTCTAAGATAACCTACCAATAGTTTGTATTAGAAAGTTTTTGGCTAGGTTTACAGTAAATATAATGTTTTATTAATGGCTTGAATTGTTTATGATACCTAATTAAAAACAAATTTGTTTTCTGCTTTTTACATTTATTGCTCGATTTATTGCTATGCTAGATTTTTTACCATAAACATTTAAAATTTACAAACTCAGTACTAATTATTGAATATCTTAAAACTTATCAGAATACCTATGTAGTTGTAGATAGGTATGTGTTAATGTACAAGTACTCACAAAGTAGTATATTTTAATTATATCAACATCATGTTTTCTTTATAAAATGTAACGCTTATAGGTGCTGTTAAAAAAACCTACAATAGTGGTACTGGGAATTTATATTTTATCCATATGACTTAAAACTAAATAGCTACAGGAAAATAATAATCAAAATGTAGATACCTACTACTACTTAATTTTGCATGAAGAATTTTATTTTAATTGTCTGAAGAATAGTAGGTAGTGTTAAATTTAAAAACAGTGACAGCATACAATTATTGTTTAAAAAAAAGATTATACTGAGCAGTATAAATAACTACCGTTTGTATGAATTTAAATACCTATTCATAAAAATAAAAGAACAAGAATAGTTAAAATTTTAAAATTTGTATACATATGACTATACAAGTCACCAAGTGTTTAGTGTATAAAATATATTATTATGTAAGAAGTATCTTAAGTTACTAATTTTAAACGACGTAGTAAAATTTTTCCAATTAATTTTTAATGTTATGTCCAGTTTTTGTTAAAGATAGACAACTTAATAAGTAAATACTCGGATAAATGCATATAAACATTGGTATGTATTTACTTATTTAGTATCATTATTTCATTTAGATAGGTGGTAATAACTACAATTTTAATTTATAACAGTACTTATGTTGAAGTCAATATTAACGATTCATTGCTTTATATTTACTTAAAACTTTTAAAGCATATTTATGGTGGTACCTATATCCATAATTTTAATAATAACACTTACTTTTATTACAGAACTCTTATTAACCTTTTAGTAATTCTTGTTTATAAGTATGAGTTCTTAGCTATGTACCTGAACAAAATTGTATTTTAAGTGCATCACATTAACAATATCTATGTTACTGTGTTTTAAAATAATAGGTACCTAATAGTTATATTAATTACACTGTTATTATACTGCCTATTATACTTTAAGTTAAGTTTTTCGTTTTGTCTTACAACAATTGTTTCCTAGGTATACTTAATTATCATTTTTATGTTTTTAAAAAAAACAAGACACAAAAATCAGTGTGATTTTTTGTATTGCACGCTCAGAGCATTTCAATTTTATGAAACTACTATATTTAGTTAATTCCTTGTTTACTGTATTCTTACCACTTTTCCTCGTTGACTGTTTTATATTTTAAAATACATTGCATTGGTAGGTATAACAAAATATTATAATCAAGACTTTTTAAAAAATATCATAGGTAGTGTCATACTTCTTCAAAGTTTAATCAACAAGTTAATGAAAAAATTACTAAAGCAAACTATCAAAAATCAAAATATTATTAGTAGTACTATACTAACATACAGTTGGTGTTACAGAAAAAAACAAGTATTTATAATGCATTCTATTAGTACATAGGTAGTAGGTACCTATTGAATTTTGTTATTTACAGGATTACATAGGTAATTATTAATCACTATAACAATATTGTTTACTTATTTTTATTTACCAATAAAAAAGTTATTATTTTCATAATTTTAAAATAGGTGTTTTTATATTATGATTGAGTTATGTTATTAGTTATGTTACCTGTTCATTTAATAAATGACAAATGTAGAATATTTCTATTTCTAATTTATATTTTAGTGCAAAATAATGTAATACAAAATAGTTAGGTACCTATATTCTGTTAAAAAAAAAATATATTTTTTACTCCTTGTGTTTGTGGATTTACATGAGTTAAATAACATCAATACAATATAAATTATGAGATGATGGGTGCATAGAAATTTGAGTGTACTTAGTTATTATACATTTGTTTTCTCTGTTTTAAATCTTGCTTCACTTAAGATTGATGAATTTAATTTACATAATTACCTATCATTACTATACTAATTAATCAAATTGCCATAAGATCCCGACCAGAAACTCTATGCTATTTACTATTTAGTCATATTATTGTTGAGGGTATTGTGGATAAGTTCAATCAATCCCCACCTATAATAATTTTTGTTTAAAAACATTTTTCAGTAATATCAACTAATTATTTTAATTTTTTGATGATAGTAGTACCTAACTGATAACTCGGATAATAAATCATCGTAATAATTTAAATACTTAATGAAAATTAACCAATTAGTAATTAGTACTCATATATTTTTAAAATATTAAAAATGGACACTTACGAATAGCTGATAATAGCTAAATGAATTGCATATCTGATATTCTAATTTTACTTTATACATAAAATATTTCTGCTTAGGTAATTAATTTTAAAACAAAACCATAATGAATGATTAAATGATAGGATTTGAATATGGGATATATTTTTAAGTAAATCCTCGAGTAAATCATATTGTTGAATTCTTAGTATTGACTTTTTAGTACTTATTCATCTAAAATATGATAAAAACAAATTTTTTTTTGTTGTTTTAAACATACTTTAAAAATATTTTGTTAAACTATAATAACAAAATCAATTAATAAAAAACAGTTTTTTTGTTTAAGATGGAAAAAACATTTTTCCAATCCCTGATAAAATATATTTCAGTTATAGTCTAAAGTACCTGATCTCTTATACTTTAAACACAAAAACCCAATAATTAATGATGTTTAAGACAGTTGAATAATAGTTCTTAATCTTGTTCTATTTTAAGTGCATCTAGTCTTTTTGATTATAATTTCATGAATTATTAACGATCAGCGCAGCAATTAGAATATTTTTCATTAAAAAAAAATACAGGATTTTTAATTGATAATTGTAGGATGAAAAACACTTTCTAAACTCTAATTTATTCAACCATTACAATTATGTACAAAATATAGATTTGTGATCTTAAAATAAAAATATTATTTCTAAACTGTTAAAGACTATAATCGTATTATAATGTGTTAGTCATAAAATATAAATACATATTTCAGTGACCTGGAAGTAAAAAATCAATATTTTGCCTTAAATAAAATCTAATTTTACATGCTTCACTGTTCAGTATTTACTTCGCTATTTAAAGTTTTTTAATTTATCTAACTTTTAGAGGAGGACTCATCGTCATCATACAGGTATCTCCGTTTAAAAAATATCTTATATAGGTGATCAAATTATGGAATTCCTAAATAATAGGTATTCAATATCAATCTTATTGTAGTATATACATAAATATAATACAACAACAAATTATTACCCATATTTGTAATGTATCTTTTTATTCATATAAATTTAATCGACTTCCCTCCTCCCCATTCGTGTTATGGGGAAGTACTTACTCCGTGTTTGCCCAAGTTCACTACCCAAATGATAAATTCATGTAATGTATTAGTTAAGTTTACTTAAAAGTAATTGTACTCCAACTTGATTAGACCATTTTTAAATCGTTAATATTTTCTTGTGATGTTCGATTTTCGCAAATCGTTATGGCCATCGGTCAACATAATAATATTATATATGTGGGTACTCTATGTAAATACATACCATCGTCTTTTGAAGAGTAATTTTTCTGTCACTAAGCCAATGTATTTAATTTAGCTAGCGCGGGCGTGGTAGATTGGATGGATTGTGGTGGGGTGTGGCGGGGTCCGTACCAGTCTACAACGTATAACGTTGCTATGGCGATGGCGGTCTCCCCTTCATGTCAACTTTACTAACGTTCCAATGTTCCATACCCAGGCTTCGTCGTGTACACCTCATGTACGTCCCGATGGTCTATTGATCTGCAAGTTAAACTTTTAGCCCAGACATTGTCGCTGATAAAAAAATTGTCGCAACCACCTACGAAATCATGTGTGTTACACAATATATAATGAATATATAACAAATCGATTGTTGCGCCATCGTTTAACCGCGATAACTACGGTGGGCGTGAGTGACTGAATATTTAGGGTTGAAACATGATAAACCTTGCCTACAGTTCGTTTAGGCTTGTTGAAAAACGACTATCTTGCCATTCGTGGTGTGCATTTCTTTATTTCGTTTACGCAATTACACGATGTGTATGTGTTTCGTGTCCCGATGTCGTAAAATAAAATTTATTTTAAACTCGAAATCCTCAAGGTTAGGTAAAAAAAAAAGCGAAAACCCTAATTACAAGCCTATACCTACGTGTTTTTGACCTTTGTCTCTAAAATACTCCGCTGAGTGCAGATTACTAGATAACAATATTAGTATGCGACGAGTGTGTCGTGTATGTGTATTGAAGTGAAAACATTTTGCTAAATCCTGCAGTACGTAATACTTACACACGACACATAAATGCGAATGTAATTTTCGTTTTATCCCTGTGTACAATGGTATATTATTTAGTCCCCAAAAATAGTGTAGTTTTACCTGATACTATTGGTTTTAAACCTAATACTTTAGATTTATTTAAAAATTAGTCCTATTTTTTATGAGCCATTCAATTAAACCTTCTTATATTTTGTACGAATAAAACCTTTGCATCTGGTTTAAAGTTTTATCTCCCGATTTTTGAATGTTATATTTTTCGTTTAATTAAATTAAATATTACTGCACATTATACTCAGGTATTATTTTTGTTGTATTACCATCTACCTTTAAGAGTATAGTTGTATTCACTTGAAGTAACGTATTCTCCACCGTCCTAATGCATAAAATAATAAACATATATTATACTAAGACGAATTCAGGATAAATCCATCTTACTCTGTTTTTTTTTAAAAAATAACTTATATGAATAATATTAGAGCGAATTGACGAATTATGAAATTTAACAGTTAAGATATTATCCAGTAGTCTTTTTGATATTTTAATGTAGGTAAGTTTTGAGCATATTTACTTAGACAAAAATGTACAGTTTTAAAATACCAATAAATTGCTTCTAAATTAAAATATCAAAACAATTTCCATAGTTTCCGTGATAATAATATATCCTTACCTTTAAATTTGATGACTCCTTAAAAAATGACCACATACAAACCTTTTAGAACAAATAAGTCCTGGGTTGTTTTACTATATAGTGAAACTGGCTAGCTTACTACATAGAACTTACGTACTAATTAAGTTCTGGGTTGTTCTACCTACATATACTAATTGAGTGCTGGAAAATATAAAATATTATATTAGTTGAGTCTATATTTACTTATATTGTTACTAATTGAATATTATTTTTGATTTATAGAAATGGTAGAGTCCATGAAAAAAGTAGCATCGTTAGATGTTGAATTATCTGTAGAAGAACGAAACCTGTTATCTGTAGCATATAAAAATGTGATTGGAGCTCGGCGTGCAAGTTGGCGCATAATTTCAAGTATTGAACAGAAAGAAGAGAATAAAGGTGCTGAAGAAAAGCTAGAGATGATCCGCCAATATAGATCGCAGGTATGTACTACTCAGACATATAACAAATAGTTCTATGAAATTTATTCAGAATTAGTTCATATTTATCAGTTTTAATTAAAATGTACCTATAAAAAATAATTTAAATTGATTTATAGGTTGAGAAAGAATTACGGGATATTTGTTCAGACATTCTAAATGTACTTGATAAACATTTAATAGCATGTGCTGCTTCTGGAGAATCTAAAGTTTTCTATTATAAGATGTAAGTTATCTAATTGATCTATGTAAAAACTAAAATTATAAAATTTAAAAGGCTTATAATATGCTATCCTGATATAGTTATTAATGTTTTATAAATTGTTTCACAGGAAAGGTGACTACCACAGATACCTGGCCGAATTCGCTACTGGAGATGACAGAAAAGAAGCCGCTGAACATTCTCTGGTTGCCTATAAAGCCGCTAGCGATATCGCTAATCAAGACTTACCTCCTACTCACCCAATAAGGTATTATCATTTATCATATGAAATATATATATATAAATAATGTTGATACTATTAATATTTACAATTATATATCTGTAAATAATTATAATAAATAACATTATTCCTAACAGGTTGGGTTTGGCATTGAATTTTTCTGTATTCTACTATGAGATTCTCAACACCCCTGATAGAGCTTGTCATTTAGCTAAAAAAGCTTTTGATGAAGCAATTGCTGAATTGGACACGTTATCCGAAGAGAGCTATAAAGATTCCACACTTATAATGCAGTTGTTAAGGGACAACCTAACCTTGTGGACTTCAGATATGCAAGGAGATGGTATGAACAAATACAAAATAAATAAACCTTTGGTTCTGTTTTACTCAATCAAAATTAATTAATTTTTTTTAGGTACAGAAGCTGAACCTAAAGAGCAGCTTCAAGATGTTGAAGATCAAGATGTCTCATAAATGCCTTCTGTGACTGCTCTATAATAAAATAACTATAATTGTCATCGAAAAAAAAACAGTGTCTGTGTACAAATAATATCAAATATGAAAACATAAAAATATGCATTCAATAGTTACAGCCCTAAAAGTAAAGTAAAGCGACTCACTCCAAGACTGTCAAATTTTTTTTTTTCGTACACTTTGATTTTACTTTTATCATCTCATTGGCAGGGGAACATGCGACAGCAATTTTGGTTTAATCTTATTCAATTCCCAAAAATTAATAATTCAATAAAAAAATCAAATTTTGTGTCTTTCTGTTCAGTATTATGTGTTAAAAGTTTTATTTTTGTATTTAAATTATAAGGCTTTTTATTATTTTTTTAATTATTTTTTTGTTTTTTTTTCTAGAAAGAAAAAACGATTAAGCAAATCGTAGTTTACCTCAATTATTTGTGTTGATTACTAAAGAGAGTAACATTTTCTTTCTATTTTATACTAAAGAATATATATTTATACAAAACTATCCCTCAAAAATCTCATTTAGAATTCAGAATTAATTGGCACATTGGGTGTGCTGCCACCAAAGTCAGTTCCTGTAATTAAACCAGTGTTTTTTTTGTTATTCGTTTATTACTTTTGTTAACTTTAATATTAGTAGTCGATACAAAACCTAGCATGACCAATTATTATATTTTATTACTTTTTGGTTATTGTTGCACTTAAATTTTCAATGGAAACAAAATAAAGTTAAAAAAAAAACATTTACATATAATATAATTTATGAAAATTGTACAAAGAAAAATGGAATCAAAGTGTACCGTAGTATTCTTATTTAGTATACATTTTTATTTTATACATTTATTTACTATTATTTTGATTTTTGCCAAATTCTCACCTTAACATACTAAATTAAAATACCATACACATTTATATATACATGTAATATATATAAATATGTATGCTTTTGTGTCAATTAGTTTTTACTTTTATAACAAGTATTTAACGTAGAGCATGAAGTATTTCAGGATCGTTATATATAATTAATTTCATCATACATTTTTTAAAATTTAACCCCTGCCTCTTATGATACCATTATTTAATCAACTAATTCATAACGAAACAATAGTCTCGACGCCTCGAATATAATTTCAGCAATAATTAATTGTAGTACTATCTTTAATGATTTTTTAACACCTGTAACGCAAAGAAAACAAGTGCAACATTTTGAATGTTTTCGTCATTCCGTTTTCTTAGATTAA
Source organism: Myzus persicae (assembly GCF_001856785.1). NCBI lineage: Eukaryota > Metazoa > Arthropoda > Insecta > Hemiptera > Aphididae > Myzus > Myzus persicae. The sequence continues at coordinate 192,973 of NW_019103966.1, forward strand.
AAAAAAAAAATTGTAGGTTATGTGTTTATTATAGAATTATTATAGGGTTTATTATAATATATGATAATTAACTATATACAAATTTTGTTAAACGAAGAAAAAAAAATCGTAATGCTTTCTCATCAAGTTTTTCCCAAAAAGTTTGATTTTTTTTTTGTTTCATAAACTAGATATTATAACTATTAAATAAAAAAAAAACCAAGGTCGATAGCGTATACTGTGCGAATAATAATAACATTTAAACGATAATAACTATATTATATCCGTTTATTACGCTCTATTCTGTTTATTTATCGTATCGCACGAGTCTTTATTGATAGCATTTCGACTTTTTTTTTTTTGTGATATTTTTTTCTTGCGCTGTAATCATTTAACTACATGTACTGACAATACTTGTGTGTATTTTTTTTATCGTGTGTGTCGATCACAACGAATACGGACCAAAATGTTTACAGTTAAACACTTGAAAAAAAAATGAAAAACTTACGTAGTTCTTAGCCACCTATCGATTATTTAGTCTTATTTATTGTGTAGATTTTTTTTCTACTTCTCAGTATACGTGATTATTGAAAAATTATAATAAATATTTGAAGAAACTTATTTGACAGTGTTACCGGAGCGCGTTTCCTCTACCGCCCCGCCAGCTAACAGGAATTTAAATAATCTTTTAATTATATGTATTCAACACTTGAACAACAATACGACTATAGTTTAACTAGTGTGTGTGTGTGTGTGTGCGTGTGTGTGTGTGCGTGTGTGATCTCGCTCGTGTGTATGTCGGTCAGGGAACCTCTGTACTTTATACTCCTATGTCCCACCACCCCCTTCTGCATACGAAGACGATGACCCGCCTAACGTAACTTTTAGTAGACATGTCAGTAACTTTTTTACGTACAATTTTAAGATGTATATTATTATTTATTTGTCTCTTTAAACGATAATAATATTAATATAATTAATAACATTAAAACTATTATAATATATGCGCCATTGCATTAAATTTTTACATCTTTCAAATTTTTGTTATTTTTATTATGTTTATTTTTCACGGGAAACGTAGCCGTGGGTAAATAGCTGCCAATCGTTCACAGACAGCAAACAGCCACAAAATCTATAGTCTGTCTACGGGTGTTTGTTACCGTTTAAGCAGAGATAATTATGAATTATTCGTTTTGTAAAAAAAAGTGGTTACCTACTTGTAGATAATATGCATATTATTACAAGTTATAACTTGTAAGTACCTAATATGTATTACCTATATGAAAAATATTTTTGTTGTGTGCGGTTTGGACACGAGGTCGTCTCATCGATTCTACCTAATGTTTATATTTTAAAGACTCATAATATGCGTTCTTAGATCATTGAGATTATGACGCGCATCTACACTGGATGAGTGACTGTTTGTAGACGACTCAACAACATAATGTTAGGTACCTATTAAAAATATAAAACATCAGATTGTGGTATATGTATTATATATTATGATCGGTGTGGAGTGGAAGGTCGACCACATATTATTCCCTAAAATATTTACCAAGCGCACACTGAGATTCATTCAAACCCAGGCTTTGTTGCAGATACCTATGTGTACCTAGTTTGTGTATTGTTTAACTACAATTGATTATGTAGACGATGATATTTTTATTTGCATCAGGAGAGAATCAGGGAGACGACGTAATTATTAAATAACGAAGGTTGCACGGGGATTTAGCGATAGGGCTTAAGACATTTGATGTTTCATCTAGACGGTATAATTATACTCTTTGAGGCAGTTGATTGTCAACTGATTTTGGGTTGATTTGTAAATTAAAATTGAATTCAGCACTTTCTGTGGGAGGGAGGAAAATGATTTCATATAAGGAACTGCCCGAAAAATGTATTGATCAGCTAAAAATCGTAGACGTGCATACGTAGTCGTACATGGTACTTGGCCACTTAGGCAGTGGCATTGATAGGCACCTACTCGTCAGTTATTAAAATAAGGCAGCTACATTTACCTTAACTCGTAATTCTGTCGACGGTTAGGTGTTATATCGAAGCATTTAGATGGTAAATCGATTCTTTTCCAGATGAAGGACCGACCCATCTTGGCTTATGAATACTACTTACCTGTTCGTACTAAATGTATATTTTTAGAATATAGTAAGTCACACTATATATCATTAGGTTTTATTTCATGAAAAAATTGTTTTAAGTGAGTGGTATAGCGACAGACGATCGCTGTTTAGTGCTCACAATTTTTGTTCATTTATATTCTTCAAGCACAACAGCAATAAATTATAAAAATGTGTATGATGCGTGAGTGTGCTTTTCCGCTTCTGTCTACCTACACTTTTTAAGTACCTACGCTCCACGCACATAAAATATGTAAAAAGACGTCGGCTGCTTATAATTTATTATACATACATATATGTATAATGTACAACAATACAAATATATTTCACAGTTGCAGTTAATTGCACATTTGCACTTAATATAGACCACTTCATCACTATTATTATGGGTACATTTGTAGGTGTTCTCGCATTTAGCCACGCGTGCCTATAGCATGTACCTATTGTACTTAAAATATATATACGTAAAATTTTAAATGGTAATTTTTGATACATTTCTATAAGTACATTCTTAATGCAGTAATGCCTGTTTGAAAAATTAAAAATTAAACCTTATCATATTTAAATTAATGACCTACATTTTCGATGCAGAATACTTGAGTCTTGAATTAAAAAAATAAAACTATTAGTGGGTACCTTTAAGTACCAAATGGGTAATTAATACATTTATTAATTAATATTAATTACTTTGTCACAAATATAATAACTGATGATGAAGATAGGTAACAAATGGAAGTTGTTTGCTCAATAAATGTATGTATTTTAATTAATTTTTTTAAATAGGTATAATTAGGTACATATATTTTTTGGAAAAAATACCTACATATTATGTACCCTTAGAACTGTCTTGGGTGATAAAAACTTCTTATACTAGACCAATATTTTTTATTATTAGATAACTAATATAATAAGGAGTTGATTTTTTTTTTGAAAAGGAACTTTGAATCGCCTACTTACCTACTTTCCAAGTTACTATTTATTAAACACATGCAGGTATCCTAATTCCTAAGTCGGTGTCTTTTGTGTGTAGATATTAGATACTATAAGTCTATAAATCTATTTTATAACTATATATAGTAGGTACTCAAAACTTTTAATATTATAATTATTTTTGATCGTGCGTTTGGGCTTATTATGTTCTGTAAGTACATAAAATGTAACAACTCAAAAACTACTCTAGAATTTCGATGTACGTGCGTTAGAATGTTCAAAAAAATTATCCTCTTATCAATTTTGCAAAATTCAATCATAATTTGTGAGTAAACTAGACGAAAAAAAATGGAAGTGAACATGACCTACAAATCATCTTGTATACGGTATCTTCATCACGTGTTTCCTATAGACGCGAAACGACTGTACACGTGTAATATAAGTGTGACAAATCGTCGATGTAGTATGTACACAATATGTAAATACTCATGCCACATATGGACTTACATACAACATGTCAACATATCGTATGGAGTAGGATCTTTATGCACTAAGCAATTGTCTGGTGCATGTTACATACGTTATTTTCCGTTTGTTTAATTATTTTATCTATTGTTTTTGTTTTGCAATAAAAACGTTTGAATTTTAAGTGGTAAATAATATTATTAGGTACCATTCATATTATAGACGTGGAGATTGGTGAGACATGATATAGAAAGAAGTCTCCCGTTGGCGACACTTCGTAACTTAAATTTTATCGGTTTTGTGTTTTTGACACATTCATAATTTATTATAATGCCTATAATATATAGGTTCATACTGGCCACTGGGCAATGGGAAATCGGCAATTCATTCGAGCATAAGTATTTGAATATCACTCATGAGTCATGACTCCTCATCTCCAAAAGTATGCATTTAAAAAAAATATATTTTTATCATAATTTATAATTATGACATTATGTACCTATTTAAAACTTTAGTTGAGTGGACCGTGAACGAGTATAGTGGCCCAATATTTTTCAAAGCGGGCCTCATGTGCTCCACCGGCTGTATTATACAGTTTTTGGAATAAAGTATACATATTGCTATTTGTGTTATGTTACACTAACACTACCACATGTCTTAAGGTTACAAGGATTATGATTTATGGTTTTAAGTTTTCTACCACAAAATAAGCAAAACACTAAGGTAACTAAATCATTAAATTTTATCCAGTCACACAAAGTATATACGATAAAATATTTTTATAACAAAAGTCGCCCTTGGCTGTGCGTCAACATTCAAATGATCGTTATTTATTATAAATAAAAAGCGACCGGTCCAACAGACATTAGTATGATGCAAACAACTATTCATAATAATCATAATACAATCCACAAAAACGCAAACATAAACATTCTGTATCAAGTACCTACATAATACTTCCTCTACTCATTTCCGCAAAACTAAAATAGGTTGGTTGGATTAGGCTCGGCTACATTGTTGAGATGTACATTCGCAGATCAAGGAATACATAATATTGGTTTTACAATGATGTTAAAAAATGAAATTATACTTTAATCTTCAACATACATTGTGGTTTCTGAAATACAATTTGGCGAAGAAATTTAGAATGTCGAGAGTGGGAGAACTGTACTTACGCTACAAGGTTTTTTTTTCTTTGAAGCATATAAAAAACTAAAATTTTGACAATATTTATGAAAATCACGAAAATTTGAAAAACATTTTGTGGTTCAAAATGTAGCAATGTTCAATTTAAAAAACTAGGTTTTTCATAAGTAATTCATGGTGTAACTAAAAAATTCCCGAACCCTGCAGTTTTTATTTTGATAGATATTTCAAGTTCATAGGCATTTGAACGAAATTTGATGTATTTGAATGAAAAATATTAATTTTAGTTATTTTGATGTAATTTAAAAATATTATCAGTGGGTACTTGCAAGTATATAAATTATAATTTTCCTACATCTTCACACGAGCTGACATTCTGACAAGCATATAAGTATTCATCGAAGCCCATTATTTTGTTAAAATAAATACAAATACAAATGCTTCCCTCTTAGTACGAAAAAAAAAACAATATCTTGTTTAGTAACAATATTTTTATTTTATAGCCGAAAATATGTAACATGACACAAAGTGTACATTTTGAAAAAAAATTTTTTTTATATAATTTAGCATAATAATTTTCGACACAATTTGGTCATTTTTGAACAAAAAAAAAATGGCCATTTTAAATTTATTAAGAAAAAAAAACGAAAAAAATTTTTAATCTTTTCGGTGTTTCCGAATTGCGGACAAAGTGACAAAAACCATGTGAGTTGCGGACAAAATCTAAAAAGGTAGGTAACATACGAATTGCGGACACAAATATAAGATACGAATTGCGGACAAATGTCCAATTTTTATTTTTGATATTAACGATTGTGGACGTTGGGAAATTACTGTTCAATATTAACGATGTATATATATATATATATATTATTTATCAGCATATAAGATTGTGCAGGCGCTTTTGAAACGACTGTCAAAAAATATGTTTAATCAATTTATCGACAACCTTACTCGCTTGCTTATCTGTCGTAGTGTCGTCTTTCTGTTCGTTTATTTCCAATTTTTTTGTATAAAAATGTATAGTGAAAAACTTAAAGAGTTACGTGTGGTTGACGGTTTTAAGTTCCGTTTTCATCGCATAATGAAAAATGAAATTCAACGGTGGGCGTGTACAAATAAAAGGTGTAATGCATTTTTAAAATTTGATACACATGGTGTTGAAATAGACAATAATCTTGAACATAATAATCACGCGGCCGATGAGAAACGATCACTTGTGCGGCAGAAATTAAGTAACAGTGTCAAACGTAAAGCGGTAGAGCAGCTATGTGAACGTCCCAGCAAAATTATACATTCTGAGATTACATCAGATGATTTAAATATATTAGACTCAAAGGATATAAATTTAATCCGAAAAAATATTCACACTGCTCGTATGAGTAAGTATCCAATATTACCTAAAACACTTTTGGAATTTTATGCGATGGTTCCCGACGTAGTAGATAAATTACACACCAATGGAGGTGAAAAATGGATTATTGACATTGACAATAATAAAGGTGTTGTGTGCTTCTCTACAATTAAAAATTTAAATTTTTTTAAAAAGTGTGATGCTGTTTTGATGGATGGTACTTTTTCAAGCTGTCCATCTCTGTTTAATCAATTGTTCGTGGTTCATGGCGTAAAAAATAATATTTACGTACCATTATTTTTTTGTTTATTGATGGGAAAATCAGTTACTGATTATTGTACAGCACTCGAGTTTTTGAAACAGCGTTCACCACTACTACCAACCACTTTTCATATTGATTTTGAACAATCTATCCACTCAGCTGTTCGTCTAGTATGGCCAATGAGCAAAATAAAAGGGTGTCGGTTCCATCTCGGACAAGCTTGGTACCGAAAAATGCAGTCATTAGGTCTAGCTAAAGTATATAGTACTGAAGGTGAAAAGGGGAACTTTTTAAAAACATTTTTTGGTCTACTGTTTTTGTCACCAAACGAAGTGGATGACTGCTTTACAGATGACTTAATGTCTACGATGCCGGCTGACTGTACTGCTATAAACGATTTTGTAGATTATGTTTTTTTGAACTATATAAATACTGATTCTGCAATGTTTCCTCCAGAAATATGGGCAGAATTTTCTTCTTCTATTTCACGAACCACAAACGCATGTGAAAGTTTTCATGCTAAACTTAATGGTATGTTTTATCGTAGTCACCCTAATATATACCAATTGATCGAGGCCTTAAATGAAGTACAGACTAGTAGTTATACTAAAATGAATTGTACTGCTGTACGAAATTTAAAACGAGCAAAACAAACTGTAGACAAGGAGGAATTTATTAGCAAGAAAATGTTGCAATATTCAAGTGGTGAAATAAATAGAATAGCATTTATACAGGATGTATCAAAAAAATTTTTGCTACAAAATTTAAATCTTTAAATAATAATATAATATAGTAACTTTAAATAATTTTAAAAATAACGATTGCATTTTTGCAAGACACACATATTTTTAACCTCACCTACCAATTTTTTGGTAGCTTGTCCTAAGTCCTGAAAAGTAGTGAAGGGAAATATTTGTGTCCGCAACTCACGTGGTTTTTATTAAAAATAATCTCTGTACGCAATTAGTATTATGACAACGAAACGCGTGTCCGCAATTGTTATGTTATAATATTGACCTAAAATAATTTGTCCGCAACTAGTATGTGTCCAATCTTTTATCTCAAAAAAAAATGCCAAATGTCTAAAGTCGGCAGGTAATAGTTAGGGTGACCGCACACTGGTAAAGCAAAATTGACTGAAGAAATGTAAGTCATATTTAGTCATTTTGCTTTAGTCATAATAAAGCATTGTTGTCGCTCACTAGATAAAACATAGTTAGTCAAATAAAAATATATCAAGTAGTCATCAAAATGTCGTCCGACGAGGAGGATATTGCTATTCCTATTTTATGGTTTCTTTTAAGAGAAATTGAACTGGAAGAAAATAAAAAAAAACTTTCGGTTTATCCTTTGAACTTGAAACGAACTGAAAATAATACAATTAAATGTTTTATTCATGAACTTCGAAATGATGAATGTAAATTTAGAAATTGTACACGAATGAGTACCGACAAGTTTGATTATATTCTAGAAATACTTAACGATGAAATTGGAAAACCTGATACTAATTTCAGAAAAAGTATCAACAGCGGATGGCACACTTTCAAACCACGAAAATTATAAGGAGTTGTGAGTTGTATATAGCAAGTAGATACATAAGACTGCGAGTAAGCTGCATTACTATTTTTTTTTTAGATCGGGGGAAATTTGTGAAGTTGAAATGTCGAAAATTTTTCCAAAATATACAAATTAAGCACAATAACGTAAAAATATGTGGTTTCCGGCAAAATGTATGAACTATGCAAAATATGCATATTCAAATTTTAGATTTGGTATGAATTTTTTTCGCACTCTGCGACATTTTACAATAAATAAAAAAAGTATGCAAATGCTACAAGTCCCGAACCTTGGTTATGAAGTTTTTTCTCCCGTCACTTACCTTTATGTGAGAGTTTTAGTTAGATACCTACACGGCTGTATATATATTACATTATTTATTACACTATAGTGTAGTAGTATAATATAATCACACAATTTTTTAGCAAATACTGTACACTATTATAGAATAATATTGTTTGATAACATATTAATGCCGATAAATATTTCCGATTAAAGAATCTATTTTTTTATTACTTCTGTAAATTTCAAAGCTTAATTTTGAATTTTTTTCATGTCTCGACACTTCTAGAGTTTTATATTAAGTTATAGTTTAACCGTTAAGACTAAAAACAATATTGTGAGATGCCGGACAAAAAAATGGACTCGCGACAGTAGTGTATCTAAACGCAGAGTTCCTTGTCCTGAATTGTTTAGATTTAAACACTCCGAATAATATTATGTTTCGGGATCTGAAATAAAAAATGTATCGTGTCATCCAAAGAATTAAAAAACTCGAAAACTGATAACAACATATTATATTACAATATCCATCATCAATCGCATCTATGACAAAAGCCGATCGTCGTCACTCGTCGGAGACGATTCACAATTCTAATAATTTCATTGAACAAAAGAGAAATGTGAAAGGCAACAATAAACATTTGCTCACATATTTCATTCTACTCAAGTAATTTTTATAAAAAATCTCGATTTTTTTAGTTCGGATTTAGATGAAGAAAGAAGTTCCTCGATATGGCGTCTGGACTCCAGATATGTCCTTGCAGCTATATATTCTCCGAACAGTCGATATACGAAGAGCATACGTAAGTTTGATTACCTATTCTTTTGGGGCTTACATATTTTACTTTTTGGTCTCAAAATTAAAATTTATTGTCTGCAGACAATTTGCTACCCGGGTAAAGTAGGGGCATATTTTTTGTTCCCGAGCGCGCATCAAAATACGCTTATAGCACAAACGACGACGGCATATCCAGGTCGCAGAATAATAACATATTTATACAATTAAATAGATATAAATAGTGTACAATACTAGTCATACTACAGTAGTACAGTACATTTTCTTATGTCCCGCAAAATTCAACAATTTTTATTTTTAGTTTACATAAATGTTGAGAAATATATGAATGTTACTATGCCGCCTGCTTGTGGTCGAACCGCGAATCAAAGTGACGCCGTCGTACATCAAACATCAAATTATTTTATAAAGCTGGAAAGTCGCTCTGCTGATTATTGAATATCCATCGGAAATTAAATAAGGAAATTTTAATTTTTAAATATTCTCGAATAGCTTAAAATGTACCTAACCAATGCATTCAAAATTAATACATAAAATATTAATTATTAATTTCGTGCTCGACAGCATTCAGAGAAAAGATTTAACTTGGAATTAGTTGCTATAGTCGATGTACGGTAAATGTGATGCATTGGGCACTGAATAACTTTATGTCAAATCTAAAAAGTAGTAACCACATTTATTTACAATAAGATTTTTATTTAATAACTCATAAAAAAATATGCTTGTGATTCAAATATTTAAACACCACCTTAATTAATTATTAAATTAAAAATTAAAATAATAGGTACTTTATACATTGTTGTAATTTAAATTTTAAAATTATAAACTATTTTGGTTATTGTTATACCCCATTTCATTATCTTAATGTTCAAATCTCAAGCACGGACCTCCTTGATGTACAATTTTGTAATATACTATATATCTATGGTTTTATCATATTGACGTAGTATAAATTATAATGCAATCCGTGGCGATTGTGGAAGTAGTTGCAAAGACGCAATCGATCTAAAATTTCAGTTAGCAAAGCTGCAGACATGAACAAGAAACATGAAGCGATCCGTACGGTTTTTTTTTTCATAATAAATCTCAATATCTTCAGACTTAAGTTCAGTCGTATATCTGATTTATTCCGCAGTGCACACACAATTCCAGGAATTCTGCCAAAGCCGGCCGAAAGCGTCGATGTTTAAAGTAATTAATTTTGGTTTCATACTTTTTTGGTGCTTAAATTTATTTTTTAAAGAAGAATTTAATTTCATGAAAAATATACTACCCCTATGTACACACATATTATTTTATTTCTGAGAGCAAATGCATAAAATACGAGAGATCAAATACTTAATACACAAACGCCGCTCGTCGTCGTCGTTTTTCGGCTCCCTGATCGTAGGGTAATTTTATAATTTTAACCTATTTTTAAGTACTTGAAATAGACATCCATTATACGGTTTAATTTAGAAATACCCATTATAAGTAATTACTCATAATAAGACACAATTTTAATTTATAACCTATAATTTTTTTTAAATTCAAAGTTAGCTGTTACAGGACACTATTAATTTAGTATTATATATATTTCATTGTTCTATTATAATATATTAATATTACATTATATTATAGTTGTATCCAAAAAAAAAAATGTTCACAGAGTGGTAAACTCACTATCCTAAAAAGTAAAAAGTAATCACCCCGTACGAGTGATTATGAAAAATATACTTTTATACTAGTACAGGGATCTTGATATAATATAATAAATAGTAATGAAATAAATGGACACAGGCGTTCATATATTCTAAAATTTTGTAGTTATTCAAACCTGGGTGTATACGAGTTAAAAATTAAAGTTATGTAAATTTTAACTTTTTAACTTCTTTTAGATTCCGAGCGGAGCGATGAATGTATTGATTTTACAATTTATTAATTTTGTTTCTGTCATCACGTTAATTTGGGAGAGTAAAAGTGCTTAGATATTCTAAAACAAGAATCTTTTCTGGTAGAAATGTGAATAGTATCGGTACTTCGAGGGGTCAAAAGTAAAAAATTCTCAATAGTTTTCAAAAGTGGCAGGAAAAACAAACAAAGAAATTAAGGAAAAAAGCGAATTTTTACGGAAACCCGGTTTTCGACAAAATCGATTTTGGTTTTTGATGTAACTTTCTAAAGAAAAAAAAACCCGTAGGTATACATGAAATTTTTTCTGAATATTTATAACGGCGATTTCTATAAACCATACAATTTTGACAACACATTTTTTTTAGAGTTTGAACTTTGAATTATTGAATTTTGACAAAATAAGTAAAAGTCACGAAAATGTGCACAATATTTTGAGTTAGAAATTCATTAAAATGTTTCCTTTTATATCTAAGTTTTTAAAACTTAATACAAGATTCCTTATAAGTTTGTCTGCCTTTACCAAAAAACAAAAAGAATTCTACCGGAAAGTCGAATTAAAATTGTATATGCATTTGATATTTAAATTTTGACAACATTGGATATTCACTCCATTTCTTATGTAGTGATTTTCACTTATTTTTTTATAATAAAAAACCAATAATTGCAGATATTTTAAATTCACATAATTTGTTTATATTTTTAATTCATATACTTAATACAATTTTGCTGTTTACAAACAATTTGAATTTTGAATTTTTTCAGTTTGTTTTGTTTTTTTTCAGGATGTTAATAAAATGTTAATAAAATATTAATTGTTCATAAAATTTCATTTGTTGGGAAAAAAAGCTTGAAAATTCAATTAAATTCTCCTGATATATATTTACAATATTAATTTAAAAATATTTAAAATACATATAGGTACGATTTTTGTAACGAGCATTTAAACTAATTTAAAGTTTAAATTTTAACAAAATTCACTTCATTTAAAATGTACAAATAATTTTATAATTTAAGATTTTTGAAATATTCAATTTTTGTAGGTTAGGGTTGGTATTCAAAACAAAGTTCTATAAGCAAGTAAGTTATTCTGTTGTTAAAAAATCAAAAAAATATTATCACAGATTTTTTATGTTCAAATGTGAACTAAATTAAAGATTCAATTGCCAAGAATAATGATTTATGTTATTTGGTTATAAATTAAAATATAAATTAAAAATATTATTCGTGGGTACTTGAAACTTTTAAAGTATATTATTATATTTTATACCCACAATGACTTTTTAAATGTACTTTTTTGTTAATGAATTTAATTTACTGCGTGTAGCGTACTAATACTTACTAGTAAAATAAATTACTTTAATCACAATAATATCATGGAATATACTAAATTATTAAGTAATATTATAGACTGACAGACCGTCTTCGCCCAGAATCATTTTTCGTATACAATGATCTTTTACCGTTGAATTCAAACTTAACACCATCCATTTCAGTGACCCAATTGTAACCTAATGTACAGCAGAGCGACCTCCACATACCAGCTTTTTTTAAATATAATTTTCAATACCCTAACATTTTTAACTTAACTGATTTTTATTGCTCAACATTTATTAAATAATGAGATACTTTTAATCAAGTCCTAGTTGCGTAGTTTGTTTATAAAATATAAAATAATAAATATAGTAAAAATTATTATTATTGATGATGCTACATATATGTATAATGTATTACATCAAAATTTACATTTTATTATTTTAAAACCAGAAAACTGGCTATTAATGTACATAAAAAAAAAAAATAAGTTAGTTGTAAGTTTCCAAATCAATTTTAACTTAACTGAATTAAAAATAAAATTAGGAGAACTATATATTAACTTAAAACTTTTTGAAATGTTTCATATCGACTTAACTTAACTCAGTTAAAAATTTTCATTAACTAGCCCAGGCTTGCAGTTATTATTATACTAAATTATTTTTTACATATAGGTACTCACATAACATATTATCTAACTCTAATTTATTGCAATAATTATTTATTTTTTTAAACACAATATTTCAGGAATTAATATATTATAAATTAATTAATAATAAAAATAATTGATTTGAACGATATTTATAAAATATTGAAATAAAATAAACACACTTGCTAATCAGTAATGTTAACTAGTCCCTGTGTATTATACTATTATTAAAATAAAAATGAACCAATAGCAGAGTTCTAGTAGATAATTAACTTGCCGTGCCTATAGTGAAGAAATATGACTTTCGTAAGGTATAAAAGTTATACGTTATTGAATAAAATAGTTAAAACACAAATTAACATATAATAACTACGTATAGGTAAGATAAAAGCTACAACTTAAAGAGATTATTTTAGCTATATAATATCTGTAATTTCTAATAACAAATAGCTCATACATACGTATTGTTGAACATTTTACTATTTAGGCTGCGTTTTTTTCAGAGATGGTATTCGTCAGTGAAAATTTGCTAATTTTGAATACAATGTCATATTATGCAGTGTGAAATGTGTTGACGTGAGTGTTTCAAAGACTTAGTTGTATAGCAGAAAACATGTGGTATGTACTTTTTATTTATCAGTAGATTTATTTAATATTGTTAAATGATCAGAGTTTGTATTGCCCCCAACTTTTCAATTTAATTGTATTGTAACTACTGGTATAACGCTATTCCGGCTATCAATAAAACTATGATAAAAATTATGAAATTGATCAGGTATGAAATTTATTTTATTTTTTGTTTTAAATTTTTTTTTTGTAATATTTAAATATTTTCACCGATTATCAGGTACGATGACCTGTAGGCACTATAGAGACTGTGTGTATGAGAGATAAAGAGAGGTAATGAGATGGAAAAAAGGGGAGAGTTGAGAGAGAGAGAAAGAGAGTAAGGTGAAGGAGAAAGACTGAGGGAGAAAAGGTGGATGGGGAGGGAGGAGAAGGGAGAGAGAGTGAGACTTGTAGGGAGGGAGAATAGGAAGTGTGGAGGTAGAATAGTTAGGTTAACAATGTCGAATACTTAGGAAAGGTTCTTGAATTGCAAAGGCGACTAGACCAATCAGCTGAAAAACTACCTAGTGATAGGTTGAAAACCTTGACTTATGGGATAGAATAAAAAGATTGGTAGAGGATGTCAGAGCACTATTTGTTTGCTTCCTGTATCCCACGCACAACAAAGCAATTAATGTATCAGAACCAACCATATATTGTTACTTTAATAATGGTTGGTTCTGCTAAACATAAATTTGCTTTGTTGCGCGTGGGACATAAAAAGCAAACAAATGGTGCGTAGACATCCTCTCAATAGTGTCATCAAGTTGAACAAAAAATTAAGAAAAGACGTCATAAAAGACGTATTTCTATGTCAAACCATCGTTTTTTGATCTCTTTTACCCTCGCGTCAGAACCAACCCAATGTAGTATGTTGTTACTAATAATATTAAAAATGTATAAACTACAACATATTATAATTTATAATAATTCTAAAATATAAAATTAAAAATCAAGTCGAAAGTCTAAAGTTATCAAGTCGAAAATCTGTAGAATTTTGACAGTTGACATGAACTGTGATTGAAGTATTAAATACGGAAGTATGATAGAAAGTAATAGTAAAATATTTCTTATATGCATTTTTAGTTTTTATGAGGGGGTGTACTGCTAATGGGAAAATGTTTTTCCTCTACTCCGTTCATATAATTTTAAATACCATCGTATAACAAAAGATGAACTACTTGTCCGAAATTTGATTACTATAATCTCCATAAGTATTCCAAAGAATATTTTGCTTTAGAATATAAAAAAAAAATAATAATGTAACAATGATATTGTCTTACATTCAATTCATCACGCCATATAAAATAACTTTAACAACAATTTTTTTCATTTTGTGACACTAGTTACACTTTATTCATAATAATTAGGCAATTTTTACCCTTGTAATAATTTTTGTAAATTTGACTTTTCAATAGAAATTAGACAAAAATAGTATATTGAAATGATATTTTATTAAAACAACGTTTGTCAGAGATAAAAAATAATGATATATAACAAATAATATCAAAATATGTTCGATAAACATGTAACATGTTTAATAAAAGGTAAAAGATTTTAGATACCTTATAATAAATTAATCACAGCACATTGTTTAACTGAGATGAATGATAACATTCTATTTATACATTACTCTAAGAAATTAAATTAAATAACTAGCCCTATAGTAATTTGTTGAGATCAGAGAAAAACTGTGGTTAGGCCCTATAGAAATGGTGTTACAAGGTTAGAAGCAACTAATTGTAATATTTACGTATTTAACTAAATACGTATAA